>NC_138382.1:61313628-61387869 GCF_054177405.1 Leptonychotes weddellii
CAAAGTTAGAGAAAATTCGTAAGGGAGAATGGCCTATAAATAAAAACATGTTCAACCTCACGGGTGATAAAGAAAATCTCACAGCATCATTGTCCATAATAGCCTCAAGCTAAAACAACCCAAATGTCTATCAACAGAGGAATGGATAAACAAACTGTGGTATATTCGTACAGTGGGTATCTATACACTTGACAGTACTGAGAATGAATAAGCAATAGCCACATATATAAATATGGATGAATCACAAGTCACAAAAGATGAAGAGCATGATGCCATTTACATAAAATTCTAAATAAAGGAAGAAAAAATGTTTAAATTAGCACTTAAGGCTGCATAATGCGTGGTAAGAAAAACACAAGGAAAAAGCAGAAAAGCAAAAGTGATTACCATCACTTTAGACTGATCATCTTGGGGCAGGGAGGGAGGGAACATACAAAGAGCGCTTCTTCAGGATGTATAAATATATTATTTCTTAACCTGGGTGATAACTACATGGGTGTTAAGAAATATATTTGCATATTTTAGAAGCTTTTCTAACGGTATAATGTATATCACTAAAAACGGACAGAGTGCTTACGACTTAACCCTAGGAGCTGTAAAGAACCTTTAAAAAAACAAAACAAAACAGATAATGAGGTAGGAAAAAGTCAGGAGAGTGGTACTGCAGAAGCCAAGAGAAAAAAAGAAGGGAATAGTGAACCATGTCAAATATTAGTGAGAAGCAGAGTAAACATTCACATAATACTCAAAAAAGTATTATTATTCTCTGTTGATGAATGAGTTATCTTAAGATGTAGACATTACTTTGCAACGAGATTAAAATAATAAAAAAGGATGTTAATATTCTGATATTTTATATTCAGAAACCAAAATTCTTGAACATATTTTTAAAACCTCCTCCTCCCACCGTGTATGACATTAATTACATCAACAGTATATATTCCATTACTGGAATAAGTCCAGTTCTGCATTTGATAGCCATGTTTTGGTAAACTTAAATGAGAGCTTCAATTACTATTATGTATTACTGAAATTGTGATTACAAAGACCTTTCGGCTCTGCCAAATTGGACATGCAAAGTAAAGGCTGGTAACAAATATTATAACACAAAAATTTGGTTAGACCAAGACAAAAACTTTAACAATGCAGGAACATGAACTGAACTAGTCACCTGGCTTTTCCAGTTATAAATAACAAAAAGTTTTTACTTGAAAATAAAGTTACAAACTATTTTCCAGAAAATTCTGGACATTCGGTGAAGGATTCCTTTTTCTCACCTATAAAATTAAGATGGACTAAATACCACTTAAGGTCTCAATGAGCAGTATTTCATGGTGTCATTTGGGAAAGGGAAACCAATCACAATGGGTAATAAAATGTAATACTTTATCTAGATAATAAACCACACTTTTGAGGGTTGCAAAACCAAAAAGTATCATACATTAACCTAATGATATATCCAACTGAGCCATCCACTGCTTCTTCCTTTTTTGTCTTAAAAGTATAAATATACTGATAACTAATTTTAAATAAAAGAAAAAAGCTCTTCAAAGCAGTATTTGCAGAGACAATTCAGAAGGCTGTATTTTTATTAATGAAAAAATGCAATTTCACACAAATTTAAGGTAGACAGGAGTTCTGATATTTAAAAAACCAAACAAAATAAAATAAATCCTCCTGTTTGAGTAGAAGAGGATTTCTATGGAATTATGCCATTTACATAAAGGGTACTAATTTAGGCCCTTGTTTTAAAATACCACTACTTGAAAAAAGTATTTCTCTCAAGAGCACGTACATCAATATTCTGTGGCTATAAATCAATACATTCAAAGCAATGTTAATATGTAAGACTATTAATTTGAAGCAAATGGTTGTATGGCTTATAAAAGAATGTGTAAGATTAATGCTAGAAAATAAATTTTTAACTCAATTTTAGATATTCATTTGTTTTGCCAACTAATAGAATCTACTAATATTAAGATTTAATTAATGGACAGAATCTGTTCTAAGACTTTTTTCTTTCCTTTAGAAATTCTGAGAGAATCCAAGAAGAAAAAGGATGATATACATGGATTAATAAACTTGTAACTTCAGAAAACTTGCTTTGTACCCAAAATGGAACTACTCACCAAAAGCAGCAGCCATAGGGGGTTCAAGGGATGGCTGTCCATCACCAGTAGGAAGGTCTAAACGAGTGAAGTCTCTGCTTTTGTCATTATTATATTTCACATTAAGGCTGGTGAGCTTGGAGAAGTCAATACGCAGAGTGCAGCATGCATTATAGATATTCTGGCCATCCAGAGCCTAAAGCATGTAAGAAAGGGACTGATGTTTTGCAAGACAACAACACTGATAAATTAAGTAGTCTCTACTTTGACACAGAGTGGCAATTAAGTGTAAAGCAGAGAGCAATGGACTAAAAGCCAAAGACCTGTGTTTACTTTTACCTCTGTCATTCACTATGTGAACGTGAGAGAAAGAAAAAGAAAATCTCAGTTTTTCACAATGTTATAATAATCCCTATCTTGTCTGTGGTTAAGATCAAATGAAAGAAGAGAAATGTAAAAGCTTGGGAAAATATCATACATTACTGAGCATCGTACTAGCTATCATTATGATTATTTTGTCCACAACAAATGTTTAAAGATGATGTGATTTTATATTTCATCTTAATTTTTTAATATACTTTATATAGGTTAAGATGAAATAAAGCCTTTGTAAAGGGAATTTGTTAGAATCACAACATCTGAAGTTTCTATCTCGTGTTTTTTTCCTCTTGTAAATTTATTTTATAATAGTTTGAATAATAATCTGAGGGAAATTTTGTAGTCAGTTCTGATACAAGACCAAAGATCAGCAATCCCTCCCTTCACAATAATGAAAATTTATCAACCACTTGACTTCCACAAATGCTCAAATTTGTAAAAACAGAAATCAGAAATCAAAACACATAAGAAAATGCAAATATACAAAAAACACTTTCAATAACAGTTACTGATGAGTACATCATAATGGTATAAAATAATATATACAGGCAAAGGGTACCAGCAAATATAAAGTCTATACTCCTAATCAAGAGGTAGACAGTGTACATAAAACTACTAAAAACCTTAGTCCCTATCTTTGAAAAGAAACTAGAAATAATTCAGATACTGATACAAGACAGAATTAGGGTTAGGAATAGATCTCAGTAGGACATGGGTCAAACATAACCAAATTGAATATGAAATTTTATATCTTGTCAAAAGTCAAGCACTCGTGTACTTAAAAAAAAAAAAGACAATATAAACCAATAGCAGCAAACTTCCTAAAATGTAGTATCTTCACTAATTCAGAGCTCAACAAAATTCAATAGTAAATATGGTTACAAAAATAGTGAAATCAACCAATCTTTGGGCTAATTTAATAGAAGAAAATGAAGACACAAAGACAAAGGTAATTCTACTTTATTAGTCAGATTTTATCAGGAATACTGTGCTCCACTCTAGACTTTAAATATGACAGAAATGAGAGCCAAGGATCTGAGAAGTGATAAATGATCTGACACCATTTCATATGAAGAAAGTAATTTTTAGCTTATTATTTTAAAAAGCATATGGAACAGTGCATTTAAAAACAGTAAATTTTATATTATGTATACTATAATTAAAAACATAATGAACTGCAACAAGGGAGAAGACATGATGGCATTCTTTGGTATCACTGAAGTGACTGATTAACAAATGAAAAATGAAAAAAGATAATTACCATTTTGGCATAATGTGCATTCACTGGGTCAGCATACTGAAGCAAGGCTTGAAACTGATTATTCTTTGTAAAGGTGATAATCTTCAAGACGGTGCCAAATTTGGAAAATATCTGGAAAAAGTTCACATTAGGTTAAATCTAAGGAAATCAGGTTAAATCTAAGGAAAAAGTTGGCTAATGTACCTTTATAAATACAACTCGATTCATGAATTCCATTTTTAAATGAAAATAATTTCCTCTATTAAAACTGTTGGGACAGGGACTCCTGGGTGGCTCAGTTGGTTAAGCATCTGCCTTCGGCTCAGGTCAAGATCACAGGGTCCTGGGATGGAGCCCCGCACCGGGCTCCTTGCTCAGCGGGGAGTCTCCCTCTCCCTCTGTCTGCTGCTCCCCCTGTTGTGCCCACTCGCTCTCTCTGACAAATACATAAATAAAATCTTAAACAAACAAAAAAACTGTTGGTACAAAAATGACTTACAACCATGCATGGCTTAAAACAGTGCCTGACATGGGCACCTGGGTGGCTCAGTTGGTTAAGCGACTGCCTTCGGCTCAGGTCATGATCCTGGAGTCCCGGGATCGAGTCCTGCATCGGGCTCCCTGCTCGGCAGGGAGTCTGCTTCTCCCTCTGACCCTCCCCCCTTTCATGCTCTGTCTCTCTCAAGTCTCTCTCTCTCAAATAAATAAATAAAATCTTTAAAAAAAAAAAAAAAAAAAACAGTGCCTGACACAAGTGCCTGACAACAGGCACTCAAGTATTTAACCTATTTTACAGTCTGTCATAAATGGCACAGTACTAAAAACATGATACTACAATAGGGATTAATTAGTGTTATGAGATAATGGTGTTACAAAGCGTACAAATAAAGTGGAAGAGTCCTATGGATCAACTATTTCACCTTGAGAATCAGCATCTATTTCTCGAGATTTTTATAGGCAGAGAAACTCAAAATGTTCCTCTAGAGGCTGCTCTATTAATTCATTCAATATTCATAGAGCACTGTTCTAAGCCCTGGGAAATCAGCGGTGAATAACAAGAGTCTCTGCCCTGAGAAAGGATAGACCATAAATAAACAACATAATGTCTCATCATAAAAAAGTGTTATGAATAAAAATAAAAGGAAAAGGCATGAGAGTGAATTGGAATGCAAGTTGGGAAGGCGCAAGAATGGTCAAAGAAGGCCTCTCTGAAGTGTCTTTGGAAAAGAGGAATACACAGAGTGTGGGGAAGATTTCCTGACAGATCCCTGGCTACCAATGCTCTTAAAATACTTCCTCTATTCTACCACCACAAAGGTTCCTGGCCAGGGTTACTACAATGCACTTTGTTTTCCCCTGACATCCCAACTTAAATTTGGATCTTCCTAAGCCAAAAATCTGTCCTTCTACTTCTAAAAATAAAAAGGTAAGTATTCCCTATGCTGGTTAAGAATTTGCTATTATCGGGGCGCCTGGGTGGCTCAGTCGTTAAGCGTCTGCCTTCGGCTCAGGTCATGATCCCAGGGTCCTGGGATCGAGCCCCGCATCGGGCTCCCTGCTCGGCAGGAAGCCTGCTTCTTCCTCTCCCACTTCCTCTGCTTGTGTTCCCTCTCTCGCTGTGTCTCTCTCTGTTGAATAAATAAATAAAATCTTAAAAAAAAAAAAAAAAAGAATTTGCTATTATCAAATACTATCTATGAGTGTCCTTAATAGCCAAATGGTCCTCCCTTGTATTTATCACAAAGAGTGATCAATAATAAATACCCTATGGGTGCCTGGGTGGCTGAGTCAGTTGAGCGTCCGACTCTTGATGGTGGCTCAAGTCCCGCATGGGGCTCTGCACTCAATGGGTCAGTGGGGAGTCTGCTTTGGACTCCCTCTCTCATTCATTCATACATGAATGAATGAATGAATGAATGAATGAATGAATGAATAAATAAGATCTTTAAAAAATAATAATTACCCTAAAGCACAGGAACAAAAAGAAAAAATAGGTAAATTCTACTTCATCAAAATGTAAAACTTTTGTGCTCAAAAGACACTATCAGATACAGAGCAAAACAGCAATCCACAAAACGGGAGATAGTATCTATAAATCATACACCCGATAAGGGATTAAAACCCAGAATGTATAGACTCCTATAATTTAGCAACAAAAATAATCCAATATAAAAATCAGCAAAGGACTTAAATAGCCAATAAACACATGAAAAGATCCTCAACATCACTAATCATTAGGGAAATGCAAATAAGAACTCAATGAGATACCACTTCACACCCATTAGGACAGCTATTATCAAAAACAAACACAAACAAAAAACATCAGTAATAAATAACATGATGTCTCATCATAAAAAAGTGTTATGAATAAAAATAAAAGGAAAGGGATGAGACATATCAAGTGTTGGGGAGGGTGTGGAGAAAACAGAACCCTTGTGCACTGTTGGTGGGAATGTAAAATGGTGTAGCTGCTATGGAAAATAGTATGGTGGTGCTTCAAAGAAATAAAAAATACAATTACCATATGATTCAACAATTCCATTTCTGAGTATAAACCCTAAAGAACTGAAAGCAGGGACTCAAAGAGCTATCTGTACATCCATGTTCACAACAGCCTTATTTGCAAAAGATGGAAGCAGCCTAAATGTCCATCTACAGAAATGTGGTAAATACATACAATGGAATATTATTCAGCCTTTAAAAGGAAGGACATTCTGACACATGCTACAACATAGATGAACCCTGAAGACATTTAAGTGAAATATGCCAGTCACAAAATAACAAATTATGCATGATTCCACTTATATGAGTAATCTATAACAGTCAAATTCACAGAGACAGCAAGTAGAATCGTAGTTACCAGGGGCTGAGAAAGGGGGAATGGGGAATTATTCTTTAATGGGTTTTAGTTTAAGAAGATAAAAACATTTCTGGAGATATGTTTGGTGATAATTGCAAAACAATGTGAGTGTACTTAATGTCACTGAACCACACACATAAAAGTGGTTAAAATGGTAAAATTTATATGTATTTTAAACTCCTCAAAATTAAATAAATAAAATAAAAACTATCCTAAAGTCCACATACTATTTTTTGGCAAAATATTCTTTAACATATTATCAGCTCAGAGTCAGACACTTCTTAGAGGAGATAACAGCATTCAACAAGATTTGTGGAACCAATTTGTCTTAGAAGGGCTAACCAAAAAATGTTATTACGTAAAATTAGATAGTCTGAGGGTTCTTTATTGAAATTCTTTAAAAATGTAGCTAATTTAATTATGTTCATATTTAGAACTTTGGGATCTTATCTCTCTCATTTAGCTATTTTGAAAAACATAAGGAATTTGGTTTTGTATTTTTAATGAAAATTTTGGTCCTGTAACAGGCATTTCCTCAGTACACTTGTGTGTGTCCTAGATAATATTCTTAGAATTTATAAAAGAATACCAAATTGCTATTATCAAATACTATCTATGAGTGCCCTTAATAGCCAAATGGTCCTCCCTTTTTTTTTTTTTAAAGATTTTATTTATTTATTTGACAGAGAGAGACACAGCGAGAGAGGGAACACAAGCAGGGGGAGTGGGAGAGGGAGAAGCAGGCTCTCCGCCGAGCAGGGAACCCGATGTGGGGCTCAATCCCAGGACCCTGGGATCATGACCTGAGCCGAAGGCAGACGCTTAACGACTGAGCCACCCAGGTGCCCCATGGTCCTCCCTTTTTAATTGGGACGCCTGGGTGGTTCAATCAGTTAAGTGTCTGCCGTCAGCTCAGGACATGATCTTGGGGTCCTGATCAAGCCCAGTGGTAGGTTCCCTGCTCAGTGGGGAGTCTGCTTCTCTGCCCCCCGCCACTCATGCTGTCTTTCTCTCTCTCAAATAAATAAATAAAATCTTAAAAAAAAAAAGGAATACCAAATTTGCCTTCTTCTCAGCTGATGTCAAACAATATAGATTTTATGTTGTATCTTTCTTCAAGATATAAGCATTCTTGGGAAAAGGTCTTGTATTTTCTTCATTTCCACCTTTGGTGATACTATGGTCACACACACACACACACACACACACCCCAGTCTAAATATTGTACGTGCATCAACTGAGTGTTGGCTAAAGGATTAGTTACAGACTTTTTACTGCAGCCACAGGGTAGTATTCTAAAGTACAAGATTATATCATATATAATTCTGCCCTAGTGTACCTCTCTAACCACATTTCCTGATATTTTATATCACACTATTTACACCAATAACATGCAGTTGTCTATTACACCAATAACATGACTAAATATACCAAGTGGTTTCAAACTTCTAAGCCTACACATGTGGGTGTTCCCTTTTCTTAGAACTCTGTGCCTACCCTAGTATATTTTCATTTATCTTTTCCAAAACTCAGCTCAAAAGTAATGCCACCAGAAAATTCTCTGCCTCACCCAAACATCAACAAGAGTTAATTCTCTTTCCTGAATATTACTCCCTTCTTGGTCTCGTATATAAATGTTTATTTTGTTTTACTTACATTGTACTATACATTTGTTTACTATCTGTCTTCTTTAATTAGACTGAAAGCTCCTTGAAGGTATACACCTAGTCTTAATCATTTCTGTATCACTGAGTACAATTCTTGGCATATAAACAGGCTGTAAATGCTTATTATTAACTGATAAAGAATTACACTCAGATCTGATTGGAGAATTATGGCAACATGCAGTTTTTTTAAAAACAATAAACATTGGGATGCCTGGGTGGCTCAGCTGGTTAAGCATCTGCCTTCAGCTCAGGTCATAATCCCAGGGTCCTGTGATCGAGCCCCGCATTGGGCTCCTTCCTCAGCAGGGAGTCTGCTTCTCCCTCTGCCTGCTGCTTCCCCTGCTTGTGTTCTCTCTCTCTCTGACAAATAAAATCTTAAAAAAATAAACATTTTTGATGTAAAATATCTCATTAATGAAATAGTAAAATCATATAATTTTTTCGCAAATTTGGAATAATTTTACACTAAATTATGCATAGAGCCTAGTTAATTTTCACCCAACTTTCAGATTTTATTTATGTTTACATTCTTTGTCTCATTTAACTTGAACATCACCGTGATGTACATCCTCACTGACTGCTGTTTGGCTGGGTGATTTTTAACTGAATGTGCTAACAGAATATAAATGGACTGAACTGGGTAAGCATAGAGAGTTAGTTATCTAGAGTCCCCTGGATTGTATTTGCTGAGAGAGGAACTACAAAGATCAATCTGATACTTTTGAATAAAGTAAGTGAGGACCAACATCAGGGAATCCAGGCTAATGCCTCAAGTGTGATTTTTAACATCTTTTCATTATTACCAAAATACTAAATTTTAAACAAATTTGGTCTCATAAGATTAACATTCCGGAAAGTTTAATATACATGGATTTATTAGTATTGATCACAATAATAATTTGACTCTTTGACTCTATTTCCCTAATATATTTATTTTGCTGTCATTAACATAAACAAACACACAGACTCAACTCTTGATGTCTCCTATGCATTTTAATCTTTTCAAACTTTAAAATGGGATGAAGAGAATACTAAAGATCAAAGTCAGGTAAAATTAATCTTCATGGTGATTTTTATAAATGTAGCACTTACCAGAAACTGAAAAAGTTCATTTGTATTCATTGTAAAAAGTGTTTTGGCCATAATTTTGTTTAAAACAGTTCTTGTACCCAACAAAACAATAAGACTTAAGAACCAGAATTTTCTATTGCTAGCACTGACTCTTTTAGTATCATAATAATTGCTTTCTGCAAGTTATTTTTCTTTGCTCTGCAATTCAAAAAGATCAGTCCTTTATCCCAAAGACATTCATCTATTGGACATTCACAAAAGACCCCCATAAATAACAGTACTTGGAAGTAATGGATTATATGAGAACATTGTTTTGAACTACTTCAGTGCACAAAGAAATTTTTTAGTATGCAGGGTTGAATTTACATTATGGATCAGTCGATAAATATTTGCCTTCTTTAGCTACAAATACTCCATAGGTGATGCCATCTAATCCAATGGTTTTAATTACTACCCATATGGTGATGATAACCAAATCTCCAGCCCTGAATTCTTATACCCAATCCAGACTTATTTCCCAACTGTCTATTCAACATCTGCCACTTGGATGCCTAATAGAAAACTTAACATCCAAAACACTACCTCCCACCCCTGCCCCAAATCTTTTTGCCCCTTCATTCAGTCTTCACTGTCTTAGTACAAGATCGCTATATTTTACCAGAGGCTCACACCCAAAATTTAGAAGGCATTCTTAATTACTCCTCTTTTTCTTCATAATCCACATCTACTCAACCCATCAGCAAATTCTTCCAAATACATCCATAATCATCACTTCCTGTGACCACATCCTCATGTGGGTCTCACCACCAGCTCTCATCTGGACTATGCCAAGATTGTCCACTTATGCCTACAGTTTATTCTTAACATAGCAACAAGAGTGATTCCATTGAGACATAAATCTATCATTTTACTCCTTTACTCAAAATCCTCTAATAGCTTCCCATCAGCTGGATCCTAACCCCTTCTCTGACTCTTATCATTTATGGCTTTCCTACTTTTTACACTACAATGACATAGACTCATTTCTGATATTTCAACACATTAAGCATACTTCCACTTTAGGGACTTTGCACCTCCTGTTCCTCCTGTTCTTTCTAACTAGATCATTATTCTACCACATGTACACATAACTTATATCCTCACATACTTCAAGCCTCTGCTCAAATGCCATATTGAAAAGCTCCTTTCACTTTCCTCATCTGAAATAGCACTGCTCCCATTTCAGTCACTCAATCCCCTTACCAAGAGCTAAAGAAAAAACACTAGCTTCAATAAATGTTAGAGAACAGTGAAGCTAATGCTAATTCTTCAGCAAAAAGTATAAAATAATCTGCTAATTAATTATAATAGAAGCAACCAAAGCCACACTTCCATGTATTCCTCCATCACAATATTCATCACATTTTATGCTATTACCTATGAAATTATATCTTACGTACCAGATAAGAGCAATGATCAGTTTATTACAATGCAATTACCTAGCATCTGATAATTACAGCTAACATTTCTTGAGCACTTAATATGTACCTTTCTAATATATACCTTAATATGTACACATCTCTAGGGGCTTTAAATGTATACAAGAAAAAGATACAGAGAGGGTAAGTTACTTGCCCAGGGTTATAGAGATAGTAAGTGATAGAGCCAGGACTCAACACCAGCTCCAGACCTTGTATCCTTAATCATTATGCTATTCTACACTTTAGTTGGCTAATGATATACAGTGCCGGAGGAGAGGGCTTAATGTAATTAGAGAAAGACTGAGGAGGTAAATTTGACCTGAAAACTGACTGATGTAGATTCAACTAAGTGACTATCTCAGTGAAGAGTGCTCCAGGCCTAAGAAATAGAAATGGACTAAGACAGGAATTAACTGGGGAGAGGGGAAACGGTCAAAGGGCCAGAAAAGCCAGGGGCTAAATAAGCAGAAGAGTATTAGGAAATGAGGTTAAAGAGATGGGGAGAGGTCTGCATGTGGGAAACTGAAGGGCCTTGGTAAGGACTTTGGTTTTATTCCACCAGCAATGGGAAGGATTTAACAATGGAGTGCAGTAACTGCAAGTCTGAGAGTCCTACCCCCATGGTTACTATTGAGGACGCTCAGAATCACTCCTCTTCACCCTGAAGGACCCCATGATCTTTTAGGAGAGAAACAAGGTTTGTTACTGCTCCCAGGGAAACGATAACTGGAATGATGGGACAGGACCACATGACGGTAGCTAAGTTTAAGGCTATTTGATGGCAATGTTGAGCCACAGGTGCAAGAACACCTTTTGTAAAACAGGGTAAGTTAGCAGTAGCTTCAACGTTACGGTTATAAAAGCAAACAAACACTGCTGATGGATCACAGTGTTCAGTGACACTCTGGGATAAACAAGAGAAGAAGAAAATCTACCAGAACCAAGAAGCCAATCACTTAAGCAACTGCTAAACACTTTTAAGGAATGAGGGTGGCTATGGATTGGCCTGTTAAAGCCCTTCCTTAAGACACACTTCACAAATGCATATATTTAGAAAATGGCTTGCAAAAAGCTATCATAGGGAACACAGTAGGCCTAATAAATGGTGTATTTTGATATTTACATGCATAGCACGGGAACTGTATTGGGAAATATATGAGCTTTATTGCCAATTAGTACAATGACTGTGGGAAAGTAACTTAACTTTTAAAGACCCCAGTTTCCTTACTGATAAAATGTGAGACTAGAATGGAATGCAATTCAATTCTTAAATACACGTGCACATATACACCCTGATGATTCTTCACTTAGTAGTGCGAATCCAAAGGTTTGGAAAACAGTTAAATGATTCTGGACTGACTTGGTATCATGCTATGCAATATATATTGAGATATAAATATGAAAATAACATGTTTTAGTGTTTTAACATTTTAATATATGGGTTGACGGATATAATGAAATGGAATCAATATGTAGCAAAAGAGGACAAAAACTAACTGCAGTTTTTGGGCTAGATGCCAACGTTCATGCATACAGATTACCAAGTAACCCTACATTTTGAGGATATATATATATGGAGTATTAGT
The DNA here is from genome assembly GCF_054177405.1 of Leptonychotes weddellii. NCBI lineage: Eukaryota > Metazoa > Chordata > Mammalia > Carnivora > Phocidae > Leptonychotes > Leptonychotes weddellii. The sequence goes on from NC_138382.1 coordinate 61,325,999, forward strand.
TAAAAATATAAGAAGCATACAAAACAAACACTGGACTTAATATTAGGAGGCTTGAGTTCTAACTGGCTCTTCAATTAGTCTCTACAATATTCAATTAATCAGTTACTGGAGTTTGTTTTATTCACTACAAAATTATGTAACTAAGTGAGTTTCCAGTTCTTAAATTCGATATATTCATAGTAGGCCATGATTTGGTGGAGTGCCTTTTACCATAACAGTTTGGACATATTAATGGGTAGCCTATGAAAATTATGTTGGCCATCAGTCAGCATTTAATATGATACTTCCATTTTACATATGCAGTTATCACATACCTTTCTTTCAGAGTTTTTAAAATGAAAATACTCATATGTAAGGAGTCAACAGAAATAAATTAGTTGTTTTCTATATTGATTTTACTTTCTAGGAATAACTATTACCAGTGTTTTTTATAGGATTCTATGCTTTGTTCATTTTCATGCTTAGGTCATGATCTTAGGGTCCTGGGATTGAGTCCCACATCAGGCTCTCTGCTCAGCAGGGAGTTTGCTTCTCCTTCTCTCTCAAATAAAGTCTTTTAAAAAAAATTATCTCTAATTGATACTATTTCTTACATGAAACAGGATGTTGAAGGTTTTTTTAAAAAATTACTATTATTTAAACAAATACACCAACCAAAATCAACAACCAAAAAAACACTGAAGATAATAAAACATCAAAAGTTAAAGGGAGCCACATTTGCCTCTTTTTTTTTTTTTTTAAAGATTTTATTTATTTGAGAGAGAGAGAGAATGAGAGAGCAAGAGAGAGAGAGCATGAGGGGGGGTAGGGTCAGGGGAGAAGCAGACTCCCCGCCAAGCAGGGAGCCTGATGTGGGACTCGATCCTGGGACTCCAGGATCATGACCTGAGCCGAAGGCAGTCGCTTAACCAACTGAGCCACCCAGGCACCCCACATTTACGTCTTTAGAGTATTATTCCACTTTACCTGATGAAGAACTTCCAGAGTAACAGGGTAAAAGAGGTTTTCAATAATTATTCGGAGCACAGGGCTCTGCCCAGGTAGGATTGTGCCTTCATTGGTAGGAGCTCCAGGAAGGGCCAGACTTCCCGACGGGACAGCACTGACAGCCTGCAGTGCAGCTTGGGCTCTCTATAAAACAATCCAAAATGAGAACTTTTAGTTACATTAAAGCATTACATGAATCCTAAAAATCAGTTGATGTAAAATACTATGAAGTAATATAGTTAAATAAAAATATACATATCTACTTTCTCTAGATGCACATATCCTAAATCTGTAATCAGTTAAGATTCAAAAGACTTGCTGTCTTATAACAATGACACAATATTTAAGAAAGTGCTTAAATTTACTTGAAGAAATGAAAAAAAAACCACATGGCAAAAAAAGAGGAAAATCTGGAGATGATTTTTATTTCCTAATTTTTTTTAAAGATTTATTTATTTGAGAGAGAGGGAGAGAGAGAGTGTGCAAATGGGGGTGGGGTGGGGACAGAGGGAGAGCAGAGAGAGAATCCCAAGCAGACTCTGTGCTGAGCACAGAGCTGATGGGGGGCTCCATCCCACAACCCATGAGATCATGACCGGAGCCAAAACAAGAGTTGAACGCTCAACTGACTGAGCCACCAGGAGCCCTTTTATTTCCTAATTTTGAAATGACGTTAAGAAAAAAAAATGTGAAAGTAACATTAAAGATGACTTAAAAACCACTCAAGTCCCTCTTCCTTTTCCCTCCCTAAACAATTGAGTTCTAAAACCTTTGGGTGGCATATGATAGACGCAAATATGGAAGAGAGGAGCTATGGTGATTCAGAGGGGGTCAGGAATGTATCCCTATAGGAAGGCATCCTGGCATGAGCATCAGAGCCAGAGCAATGTCAGGAGAACATCTATGTGGTAGGGCTGCCTGGCAAGGGGAACCTGAGCCCAAACAAGGTATGAAAGGCGTCTATGTGTGGGGGTGGCTCACTGCTAGACATAAGAACCTAAGGAATATGAGAAGGGTAAGAAAGACAACCAGAGGAGAATAGCCTGGGCCGGAGTGTCAGAGCCCAAAGAGAGTCAGGAAAAGGTCCACATAGTGTGGACTAATATAGGGAAGACAGTCCAAGCTGAGTGAAGAGCAGGTCCATGAGGGCCTGAATGGGGTAAGGAGGTAATTCAATGGTGGGGCAGCCTGGCATGAGATGTAAGAAAAAGCCCAAGCAGGGGTAGACAGACAAGCTTTTTTTTTTTTTAGCAAGACAACATTTACTTATAATTAAGTATTTATGGAACACTATGTGCAGGCATCATTCTAAGTACTCACTATACAAATATCACTTTAATTCTCACAACAAGGGCGCCTAGGTGGCTCAGTCGTTAAGCGTCTGCCTTCGGCTCAGGTCATGATCCCAGGGTCCTGGGATCGAGCCCCGCATCCGGCTCCCTGCTCAGCCAGGAGCCTGCTTCTCCCTCTCCCACTCCCCCCTGCTTGTGTTCCCTCTCTAGCTGTCTCCCTCTGTGTCTAATAAATAAATAAATCTTTAAAAAAAAAATTCTCACAATTTATGAGGTATGCACTATTTTTTTTTTTTTAAGATTTATTTATTTGAGAGAGAGAGAGAGAAAGTAGGAGCAGGGGGATGGGCAGAGGGAGAGGGAGAAGCAGACTCCTCGATGAGCAGGGAGCCTGATGCGGGGCTCCATCCCAGGACCCCAAGATCATGACCTGAGTCCAAGTCAGGCAATTAACTGACTGAGCCACCCAGGCACCCCAAGGTATGTATTATTATTATCCCCATTTTTAGACGAGAAAACAGTCTGAGATAAGTTAAATGATTTGTCTGGAGCCACAGAGAAGACTGTAAACAGTAGCACTTGAACACAATGTACTTAACGAAAATCTGAAAATGTCTCAGACACAATTCTAAACCCCAGTTCCGTCAGACTCCTGGAAAGGGCTACTTTTTCTTTCTTTAAAAGATTTTATTTATTTATCTGACAGAGAGAGAAACAGCACAAGCAGGGGGAGCGGCAGGCAGAGGGAGAAGCAGGCTCTCCGCTGAGCTGAGAGCCTGACATGGGGCTTGATCCCAGGACCCTGGGATCATGACCTGAGCCGAAGGCAGACCCTTAACTGACTGAAGCACCCACGCGCCCCAGGTCTACTCTTTTAATTTTTATTATTTTTGTTGTTGTTCAAGTATAATTGACATACAATATTATACTAGTTTCAGGTATACATAGTGATTTGACAATTCTATATATTACTCAAGGCTTACCACAAGTGTAGTCACCATCTGCCACCATACAACACTAGTATAATATTATTGACTGTACTCCCTATACTGTACTTTTCATCTACATGACTTATTTATTTTATAACTGGGAGTTTTGTACTTCTTAATCCCCTTGACCTACTTTGCCAGCCCCCCCATCTACGCCCCCTGGGGCAACCACTAGTTTGTTCTCTATATTTAAGAGTCTGTTTTTTGTTTTTCATTTGTCTTATTTTTTAGAGTCCACATATAAGTAAATCATATATTTGTCTTTCTCTGTCTGACTTATTTCACTTAGTGTAATACCCTCTAGATCCATCCATGTTGTTGCAAATGGCAAGGTTTCATTCAGCAGATAAGTTTCTAAATAGCATGCTCCACTAAAAGGAACTAGGGTGCCCTAAAAAAATGATTAGTTCTAGAGCTGGAGCAAAGAAAGCACAAAATGAGTATGTAACTTTTTGTTCCAATTTTTTTTTTTTATCAGAATGCAAAGTAGTATTCAAAGAATTATGGAAACATGCCAAAAGGACATAGGAGACAGCCTGAAGGGGCTCCCACTGGCCAAATATAGGACAGTTTGAGAATCAAAATAGTGATTGTAACAAGTAATAATCCATCAAATGAAATAAGAAACCTTAAGTCCATACCGATACAAATTGACAGTTGATAAGGAGTAATACATTTACACTGCCTTAAAGTACCTTCCCCCCAAATACTCCTCTTTGCCCCTAGGTCATAACTTTACAGTGAAGAAGCCAAACATGCGCCTCATCAAGGAACTGAAGAGCACAACATCAGTAATACAGCAAACTGAGATTATGTGCCACCTGATAGGATGCAAAAAAGAACATTACTTCTATTATGTTCCTGTCAAATCTATATTCACTGAATGCAACCACCAGGAAATACCAGATAAACTCAAACTGAGGGAAATCTTAAGAGGACAGGTTGCCTATAATTATCAAAAGTATCAAATCAAGGTCATGAAAATCAAAGAGAAACTGAGGAACTGTTTCAGAGTAAAAAAACACTAAAAGGGTGCCTGGGTGGCTCAGTTGGTTAAGCGACTGCCTTCGGCTCAGGTCATGATCCTGGAGTCCCTGGATCGAGTCCCGCATCGGGCTCCCTGCTCAGCGGGGAGCCTGCTTCTCCCTCTGACCCTCCCCCCTCTCATGTGCTCTCTCTCATTCTCTCTCTCTCAAATAAATAAATAAAATCTTAAAAAAAAAAAAAAACACTAAAAGATGTGACATCTAAACACAACATGTGATTCTAAATGTTTTGCTCTAACAAACATTATTGAGAGGATGGGCAAAACCTGAATGGGGACTGAGGACTGAAGGGAAATAATATATCAATGTCAATTTCCCAATTTTGATCTCTATATTTTGGTTGTGTTGGAGGATGTCCTTGATTATAAGAAATGCACACTGAAGTATTACACAATGAAGACAGATGAGGTTCACAGATGCCTGAAGTAATCAAAATTTGTATTTCCAATTGTGACTATCTCAAAAATTAAAACAATTATTTAGAAAATGAAGTGGGTGAAAGAAGGAAAAATTGAAGGGAAAAAAGCATGGTTACTGATTAATGAAATTAAATGCAACTTTTCATCAATCTCTTGGTCCTACTCATCATTTCTTAAGAATGGTGATAATTAGTCAAACACTTGTGATACAAAATGAAAAATCAAAAAAACAAACAAAAAATAAATCCCAACACTTTTTTATTGTATTCACTTCCAATTTTAAAGATCACAGTATTCTGCATTATTTTAAATTAACATTTCTTACTTTCTGTTTTCATGATTTTAATTTTTACTTTATTATATCATCTCTAATTTGAGTTAAGTAGTTTTCCAACATCACGCTACGAAAAATTACATTAAAACAAGTATCATTCTGAAAATTGGCTAGCTTTTATTTTCTGTATGTTTAACAGTTTAACAACTTCCACTTTCACACTTATATACAATTTTTTAAAAGATTTTATTTATTAGAGAGCGAGCGAGAGGACACAAGCAAGTGTGGGGGGGGCAGACGGAGAAGCAGAGTCACCACTGAGCAAGGAGCCAACGAGGGGCTTGATCCCAGGACCCTGCAATCATGACCTGAGCCGAAGGCAAACGCTTAACCGACTGAGCCAACCAGGCACCCCCTTTTCTTATACCTTTTAACAGCACTTTTAGGCCATACAGATTTTTATGTATCAGGTAATGTACAAAGTGCCCAACATCCAGTTTCCAAAGAATCATCATCTTTGAGAACAGTATATGAATAATTATTTGAAAATTTTATACCGCTGTTTTTCAAAACTATGCGCTTTATAAAACAACCATGTTTATGGAAAACTGAGCATCCTAATCCTGCTTCAAACTCAGCAGTTTATTTCATCTATTTTACACTGGGCTCCTCCATAAGAGTTTATTTGGATAAAGGGTTCTACTGCTCTCAAGTTTGAAAACTGATTCAAACTTCCACTTTGAGCTTATAATTAGATGAGGCTGGGGTGGGGGGTCAATTAAAAATAAAAAGACCCAGAACTGATACGTAAGTTAGAATTAGCAGACAAGAACATTATAGTATTAATAACTGTCTGTCTCTCTCTCTCTCACACACACACACACAAAAGCTAAGTACAGACATGGAAGATAAACGAATAGTGCTGTCCCGGGCGCCTGGGTGGCTCAGTTGGTTAAGCAACTGCCTTCGGCTCAGGTCATGATCCCAAGGTCCTGGGATCGAGTCCCACATCGGGCTCCCGGCTCAGCAGGGAGCCTGCTTCTCCCTCTGACCCTCTCCTCTCTCATGCTGTTTCTCTCTCGCTCGCTCTCCAATAAATAAATAAATAAAATCTTTAAAAAAAAAAAAACAAAAACGAATAGTGCTGTCCAACAGAGTTTCCTGTGATAATGGAAATGTTCAATATCTACACTGTCCAATATGATAGTGACTAGCCACATGTGGCTAGTGAGCACCTGAAAAGTGCCAAGTGCAACTGAGGCACTAAAATTTTTTTCTTTTTCTTAAAGTTTATTTGTTTTTAATAATCTTTACATCTTATGTGGGACTTGAACTCACAACCCTGAGATCAAGAGTCACATGCTTTTCTGACTGAAACAGTCAGGCATCCCACAATTTTCATTTTTAAATATATTTAAATTTAGCCACATGTAGCTGGCAGCTACCATACTGAACACAGCTCTAGAAAGTCTAGGGGAAGATGTCATCATAGAGAGGTTCTAAGTGGAATAATGGTTCTTTTTTCTCTTAGATTAGGATGATTAAATCTTTACAAAAGTAAGTCTGCATATCCAAAAGTAAACTGAACCTGACTTCATTATGCCATTAGTCTTTCTACCAATCCTTTTTATTAAACAATTCTACATATATACTTACTGCTACTAGTTAGTACTATTCTTGTTCTCATAGTTCCTCTTCCTTCACTCTTCCTCTTTGGAATTTGGGATACCATAGTGAAGAAATATAAGAAGGCATGGTATATATTGTCCTAATCATTCTAGAGTTTTCAATATATTCTGCATTAGTACTTCACAGAGCACTGAGTACAAAGGTCTCTGAGTCGCAGGCATGCAAGAAATGCTTTTGACAATAAAAATCTGAGAAAATAGTATCTGAAAAGAAGACAGATTTATTTTTTATTTTTTTAAGATTTTATTTATTTATTTGACAGAGAGAGACATAGCGAGAGAGGGAACCCAAGCAGGAGTGGGAAAGGGAGAAGCAGGCTTCCCGTGGAGCAGGGAGCCCGATGTGGGGCTCGATCCCGGGATTCTGGGATCATGACCTGAGCTGAAGGCAGATGCTTAATGACTGAGCCACCCAAGCGCCCTGAGACAGATTTATTTTATAAATAACTCTGTAGTTTCAATTTTTAATTAGGCAAAACATTTAAAAAAGTAAAACTGAGGCATACTCTCCACTGAGGACAACAGAAAAGTCGGGAAAAAATGAGAAATGTTTTTTAATCTTCTTAAAAATATTTTATTCATTTATTTGAGAAAGAGAGAGAGAGAAAAGGAACAGGGGGAGGGGCAGAGGCAGAGGGAGAAGCAGACCATTGCTGAGCAGGGAGCCCACTGCGGGGCTTGATCCAGGAACTCTAGGATCATGATCTGAGCCCAAGGCAGACGCTTAACCAACTGAGCCACCCAGGCGCCCCAAGAAATGTTTTTTTTAATATATAAAAAAATTATTTCACATAGCTGACTTATGTTGTGTGTCTTTGATGCTAAAAATTATGAGGCAGCAGAATTCCTACTACGGGAGATAATTTTTAAAAAATTCTTTTAAGACTTTATTTATTAGGGAGAGAGCGAGCGAAAGAGCACAAGCTGGGGGGAGAAGCAGAGGAAGGAGAAGCAGACGCCCCACTGAGCAGGGAATGTGACTAGGGGGGCTCAATCCCAGGACTCTGGGATCATGACCTGGGCCAAAGGCAGATGCTTAACCCAGAGTCACCCAGGTGTCCCTAATTTTTAAATGTTTTACAAACAAACTTTCTGAAATAGTTGTAGTAACTATTAATAAAGAAAATAGCAGTAGTGTGATTGGCAAATCAACAAATATTTTATCATGGTGGGGGAGGGCAAATATACTTCATGTAAAATTTAAATGTGGCTGGACAATGTGAAAAAGACATTTCTAAAATTGAGTTGGAAATGAATATACAATAAAATGCACAGATCATAAGTGTACACCTTGATGATTTCTTAGGGCAACATTTTTAGGGAAAATCCTTCCATGGTTATCTCTTTGCAGGTTTATAAATGTTCACCCACAGGTCAAAAAAAACCTGTCTATACCATAATAACTATAATTAATAAAACTGTATCTCAAATGCTAACTTCAAAATATGATCTAAATGTTTTAGCAGTAATTTTAGTTTAAATAAAAGGATAAAATATTTGATATTCACCTGACCTTCTGGCAAGTATGTCCATAGGCTAGAAAAGAAGTTATGTGCATGTTTAGGGTTATCTTGCTATTCAGAGAACAAAAGATAATGAAATAGTAATTTGTCAGTTTTCTGAAGCTGTCAGAATTAAAAGGCATTTAGTACATTTTATATATGCAAACAGGTACTTTCAATTCTGACTTCAGCTTTGGTGTAGGACTTTGAATAAAAGAAAAATTATTATATTTTATCAAACACCAATGCATAAAAACTGCACAAAAGTAACAAAATGGGAAAGGGCACTGGGAAGAAATCAAGGCTATCTAAGAATAAACTAGGTCATTTCGGCTGGCTTTGGTTGCCAAGCAACTGGGATTTCTCACAGTTTCCCTTTAGAATAATCCAGTCTTTAAGAGTTTATTAAATTGTTTATTTCTTCTTCAAGACTTATACTAACATATTTAGGAATCAAACTAATAAGAAAACTTCCATGACTTATATGAAGGAAAATTAAAAACTCTAATGAAAGACAGGAGACAAAATATAACTTCTTCTTCCAAAGGATCAGAGAGTAATATTAATATGTTAATTATCTTCAAATTAACCTATAAAATCAACCCAAATCCAATTTTTTAGGAAGGGGTAGGAGTTACCAAAATAATTCTATTCTGTATGAAGAAATAAATAAAATATAGTAACTAGCTGGGGGTGCCTGGGTGGCTCAGTTGGTTAAACATCTGACTCGATCTCTACTCAGGTCTTGATCTCAGGGTTTGAGTTCAAGACCTGCACTGGGCTCCACGCTAGGCATGCAGCCTACTTAAAAAAAAAATTATAATAATAAATAAATAAATTTAAAAAATATAGTAACTATTTAATGGCTAAAAAGAGAGAGTAAAATATGGGGCTTTGCCCTATTCAATAGATCAATACTGGAGACATGAGCCCTAGGGACATGGAAACAGGAATGGAACAGAATGGAATCCAAAAGGTAGTCTGGATTAGACACTGAGTGCATACCAAGTAAGCAGCCCACACATGAGGGAACATGGGCCATGCAAACAGAATGTGTATGCATGTCTAGTAAGTGTATATATGTATATTGTAAGTAGGGAAAAGCAAGTGTATGGAAAACTAGAACATGACAAAGGACAAGTTTCACATGAGTGGATAATAATAAGTGGGTTATTCAAAAAAACAATAAGGGAGAAACTGGTCAACTGGGAGTTAAAAAGAAAAAAAAAGACCAAAGCCTACTCTCACTCCCCAACTCCAAAATATTTCTAATAAAACAAAAATTTAAACATTAAAATAAAGACAGCTAAAACACGAAGTATGAGAAGAAATAGGTAAAAACAAAGTTTTTTAAATGTTGCTATGCTAGGTCTTTATGAGCATGGTATCAAAATAAGAAACCATAATACAATCTTAAAGAGATTTGACTATTGTATAAAAATATTTTAAAAAATGTATTAGCAGACAAAACTCAGAGACAGAAAGTAGAATGGTTGCCAGAGGCTAGCAGAGTTGGGGAATGAGGAATTAGTGTTTAGGGTACAGAGTTTCAGTTTGGGAAGATGAGCGAATTCTGGAGAAGATGGTGGTGATGGGTTACACAATATGAATGCACCGAATGCTGCACTTATAAATGGTTAAAATGGTAAATTTTATGTTACATATATTTTTTTACCAGTTTTAAAAATGAGGAAAAAACTGCATTAACAGAAATCACTATACATGTAAGTTATCAAATAAATATTAAGTAAATAATAAGATATAATTTCTCATCTAGCATATTAACAAAGATGACAAGAAAACTGCTTGCTCACACATTATCAGTGGCAACTTAAGTAAAATATATTCTTTAAAAAAAGCATACAGGTGGGGCGCCTGGGTGGCTCAGTCGTTAAGCGTCTGCCTTCGGCTCAGGTCATGATCCCAGGGTCCTGGGATCGAGCCCTGCATCCGGCTCCCCGCTCAGCGGAAAGCTTGCTTCTCCCTCTCCCACTCCCCCTGCTTGTGTTCCCTCTCTCTCTCTGTGTCTCTGTCAAAAAAATAAATAAAATCTTTTAAAAAAAAATTAAAAAAAAAAAAAGCATACAGGTAACATGTATCAAAATATAAAATATGCGTATGTTTAGTCCCAGCAATTTTAAGGCCACAAATGTAAACCAGCAAGAAAACGTTGCAAGTGTGCTAAGATATGTAAGAATGTTGCTACAGTGTTATTTGTAAAAGCATAAAATTGGAAACAATTTCGAAGTCTATTAACAAGACATTGATAGATTATGGCTATCTTACAGAACGGAGTATTATGCATTCATTTAAAAATCATGACGTGGGGCGCCTGGGTGGCTCAGTCGTTAAGCATCTGCCTTCGGCCCAGATCATGATCCCAGGGTCCTGGGATTGGGCCCCGCATCATGCTCCCTGCTCCGTGGGAAGCCTGCTTCTCCCTCTCCTTCTCCCCCTGCTTGTGTTCCCTCTCTCCTGTCTCTCTTTCTGTCAAATAAATAAATAAAATCTTTAAAAAAAAATTTTTTTTTAAATCATGACGTGATTTTACCTTTATTGCCACAAAACAATATCCATGACACATTATACAGAAAAAATAACACCTTTCAAAACATTAGAATTCCATTGACGTAAAATTATATACATAGAAAATTATACGCCTGAATAGAGAAGGGGTACACACCAAACCGTTACAAAATGTTAGCTAATTAGCTCTCTTTGGATAACTGGATTGTTTTTTGATGTTGTTATTGTTGTTATTTTTTACTTTTCTAGGTGGTTTGAATGTTTTACCATGAGAAGGTATGCTATTTAGAATTTATAAGTCAGTTTTTGATTTTAAAAAGTCTAATACCTAAAAAATTTAGTATCTAACATCTCATTTACTAAATTTATGTAGGTTATTATACATCATTAATATCTCTTAGAACAAGTTAAGGATTATGCACAGGAGAAGTTATTGTTTTAAAAATGTGGAAAACTATAATTTAACTCAGTAGCTTGTACCATAGTGACTTTCAACACAGAATCAAAGAGCTGGAGGAGTTCTTTTGCCTTGTGCAAGAGGATAGGGGCCAACTTGCGCTTAACATACTAAAAAACCTCCTTACTGCTTTGTGGATTAATTTTTCTAGCCTTAAGTAACTTCAAATTACTCTTTTAGCTACTACATATCAACCTGGAGAGACAAAGAAGAAGTCAACATGAACTATATCAAAATAAAAACTGCAAAATTAGGTTAGAGATGTTGATATTCTACATTCCACATTCATCTAGAAGAGTCAAAATTCATTTAATGACCGTTTCTATACAAATTCTTATTAACATTTTAAATGTTAAGTTCAGTTACTTAACATCACAACAGAAGAAGCTTCACTCAGATTCTTTTAATTTTTTTTTTTTTAAAGATCTTATTTATTTATTCATGAGAGACAGAGAGAGAGAGAAGCAGAGGGAGAAGCAGGCTCCCAAGGAGCAGGGAGCCCGATGCGGGACTCGATCCCAGGACTCTGGGACCATGACCTGAGCTGAAGGCAGACGCTTAACCGTCTGAGCCACCCAGGCGCCCTTCACTCAGATTCTTAATGCCTCTATTATATATTCTGTATGTTCTGTAAAAAGTTCCTTTTAGATCTGAAATTTTAAGAGATAGATAAGAATATAAGTTTTTTCTTTTACTCATGAAGTTTCAAGGCAAAACTAACACAATTCCTAATACCATAACTTCAAACCTATTTCTAAGTAGTATACTTAAGCCTTCAGGTAAGAATTTACACGCACAATCTTTACTAATCTTTACACGCATCCCAACATGAAGGAAATCACATGATTTTTTTTCCCTCTGAAAAATAGAAAATTAATTTTACATTATTATACCATGTGTTCTTGTAACTAATTTTTAAAATGCCTTTAATACTTACAGCTTGATTAGGTAGATTGTCAGTCTTAAGTTCTCTGTGGTTGGAATACTGAATAAAAACAGGCTGGCTTCGAAGGTGAGGAGTAACAGGAGTGTAATAATTCACCATAGTAACAGCAGCTTCCTCAGAAGCCATTTCTAAGAAAGCCTGCAATAAACACAAGAAAGCAAAGTGAAAGCTCATGTTTTGAAAGACAGCTAAGAACTATGAAAAGACTTTTGCTTCAAAGTGTACCACTGATGTTAACTGAAAACACATTTGAAAAATTGGGTTCAATAAAGGACTTGGGACTGGGAAATTTGCCAGGTGAATAAATGATTTCATGTGGTTTTTGGTTTTCTTCTTTTTTCTGTTTTTCTAAAATCTAGAAATAATTAAAAAGGCAAAAATAAAGGTGAGCATCAGCACTGTAAATGGATGCTTTCAGGGGTTGGATTTAATGGCTCTTTCCTAAACAAAAACTTCTCCAAGATGCGGGGGAGTGGTGGGGGTGGGGCATAATGATTTGCTCTCCTTTACCTTCTACTAAACAGCTGTTTATGATACAATTAAGTTTATGTTACAATTAAGTTTATGATGCAATTAAAAAGAGCATTCATGTGCAAAGGCTCAATTGTTCAAATTAGGGAAATTGGAGAACTTCCTACATTAAGTCAATATTGATTTGAGTCATTCAAGTGACTTTTTTTGAGATCTGTGTTAAAAAATACAGAGGGACGCCTGGGTGGCTCAGTCGGTTAAGCATCTGCCTTCGGCTCAGGTCATGATCCCAGGGTCCTGGGATCTAGTCCCACAGCGGGCTCCTTGCTCGGCGGGGAGCCTGCTTCTCCCTCTGCCTGCCGCTCCCCCTGCTTGCGCGCGCTCCCACTCTCTCTGACAAATAAATAAAATCTTTAAAAAAAAAAAAATTGAGAGACATCAGGCCCAAAATGATGTCACCTGTACTAAGCCAAAGTCACCAAACCAAGACTTAATACCGAGCAGTTTCAACCTCTCCCCAGAGTGGAATCTTAAACCAATCCATCTGAATTACCTGGTCAGCACTAGTGAGGTTATCTGCCTGACAGACCCCCACCATCCCTAAAGGAAGGTGACCTTGCCTGACAGAATTCACTCTGCTAGTAACTTCCTTGTCTCACCCTATTCTGCCTATAAAAGTCTTTCATTTTGCACTGTTCTTCATAGCTCCTTTCCATCTGCTAGATGGGATGCTGCCCAATTCATGAACTGCTGAAGAGAGCCAATAAAATCTTTAAAATTTACTCAACTGAATTTCATCTTTTAATATCTGTCTGTAATCATTGTACCAGTATCATATATTTGAAAAATAATACAGGAAGAGCTGAGATAGAAGAAGATCCTTGGGACTTATGTCTTCTTCTATATATGGCTTCTACTGGCTATTAAAACTCCTGAAACTTCTGTGATAGGTTTTGCCACCCTATCTTAATGGTTAGTTAGGAAGATGAAACAGTAACCATTCTGACCCCTCAGAACTACCTGTAAGAACATCTCAAATTTAAAATGCAGGAAGAACCCCTGATCCCAATCAATGCAAATTTCTAGACAATTCTTTTTCACTACAACAGAGCAAGTGTACAGTAACCACTTCAAATTATGCATAAAACATTTACAATTTATTTATAAAAATATGTATTTATTAACAACAAAATTTCCTGAACACAGAAAATGGCAAATATCTATAAAACAATTTATTTGTTTATAGTTATATTACTTGCTAAATGTTTCTATTTCGCAAATATTCCAGTAAAGGAATACTAACTTGACAAATGTTAAATGTGATGCTTAACTGTATCAATCAAATGTCACAAGTAAATCAATTAAATGCTTTAATGAACTAATAATATTCTATGAGGTAATAATGTTAGCCACATGACAGTCGATCAAATATCATTAATTAATTAATCCACAACAGATAAAATTCCACTATCTTCAAGGAATAAATGTCCACAATGCAATTTAAAACCACTATCCAAATATATCAGTAATATACTTTTACTAGTTTTTCTAAGAGGTTAAAAATGACCAAGGTAACCAAAATAGCTATAGCGATACTTCCTATCTGGTTTTTAATCATCTTTTCAACAAAGAAGTTGTAAACTGTTTGCTAATAATATTCACTGTATGGGGGGAAGAGTATCTTTTTGAAAACTCCTTCATAAATGCAAAGAACTAAACTCAATGTCTAACAGTCACACAAAAGAAAAGCTAAACGTCTTTGGAATACATGATTTTTGTTATAGAAAATTTTTCCTGAAAGTATATACAACCTAAAAATTCATACGTAAAAATAAATTTTTCCACATGGAGCCCAGTAAAGGAATTATTTAGGTTTTCCCAAAGTATCCAGAGAAATCCATTTCCATAATAAGGGGTGGAGAAAAAACCAAAAGTCACTACTCACAGAAAGGCTGGTTCAAATATCCCCCACGCCCTCAACACTCTACCTCTAAGTAACATAGGAGAGATTACACCTACAAGTAGTTCTAATGGCTCACATGACACTCTCTTGCTAAAGTATATTACTAACAAAATATTTTCTAAACAGGATTTATGATCCAAAGATAAGCAATTAACCTAACAGTCAGCACACAGATAAATAATAAATCCAGAACCAATGGCAGAGACAAAGTGTGATGTTGCCTGCTGCCCCTCATAACCATTTGACAGAATGTACAGGATACACTACATGAAACATGATACTGTACATGATATACATTCATGATAAATCTCACAGCCATTAGACTTGGCCAAGTTGGCTCTTTCAAAACTACGTAAACCACACTATTCTCAATAGTGGCAACTGAATTAAAATAAAGATCCAAGTGCATGTACTATCTCCAAAAGATGTACGATAAATGTGTAAACACAACAAAAGTTGAATACTAAGACATGTTATCTAACCTCTCCAGATTTAAATAACTTCATCTGAATTAAATGGGAATGTTTATTTAGTTTACTAAAGGGCCAGAATCTTCCAATCTCTTCCATATCCAACACGTATCAATCTATTTATAAATCTATTTATAATGTATCTTGAACTTATTTATGAAAATTCTAAGAAATAGGGATTTATCACACTGTATTACACAATATCTAGGGCCTAAATTTGTTGTCCTCCTCTTATAGCAATGTTCAGAATAAAGGTATTCAGGACGACCAAAAACTGGGAAAGAACTAAAGAATTCATCCTACTGGGGTCTAAGCTGGAACAAGAAAGCAGATTAATTGTTCAAGTTAACATAAAAAGTATTGTATTTTCATCATGGTCACCACAAAAGCAAGTTTCCTTATTCGTCTTAAGAAAAACCTATTAACTTCTGAAATGAAAAACTTCTAACAGTCTCTTTGGAATTATTAAAGAAACTATACGTTAATTCTAAAACTAAAATATACTATACATTTCTATAAAGATTTTGGAAAACTTAAATATTCTTTAATTGCCAAATAAGGTATAATTTATATCCTCTCTCTCTGTCTTGGTCTTCTGATAACCAAAGGATATTTTCATAAACTATTTTGTAATTAAGAATATAAAATGTTTTTTGTTAAGGAAGAAAAGGACAAGTCACTGAATAAGAGATAATTCTATGTCCTGTGTTAATATTTTTGTTTCTTGCTTCCTGTCACGCACACAAAAAATTCTACTGAAAAAACTACTTATGTAAAGCAAATGAAATTTAGAAAACACAGAAAAGTTCAAGAAAATAAAGTCATCTTTAACACTAATACCCAGAGATAATCACTGTGGTTCAATCTTTAAACATTACATACCTGGCTTTTTCCTTTCAACATCAAAAGATTAGTAACTTTGCCAAATGGTAGACCTAATGATATGACCTCTGCTTCGGTGACATCACTTGGAATTTTGCGAAGATGGAGAACACGGGAAGGCGAACAGGGAGGTCTATCTCCTTTAAATTTCTTGTTGTCATTCCCATTAGCTAAAAAAATATAAGATTTTTTGAAATTACTGAAACTACTTTAGGTTGACATACTACATTAACCCTATTGTCACGTTTCATCCTCCAATAGTTTTAGTTTTTGAAATTCAGGACACTATGGGGCTGATCAGGGAAGAGAAGCAAAGTGGAAAACAAACCATCCACCTTCAATGAATGGGTGTTTTGTTTTTTCACTGCAAGTATTAAATTTGTTAAAAATTCAAGTCTGATTTTTAACTTCAAGGAAAAGCACTGGATAAATTAAGTTTTTAGAGGTATCTCATACCTCTAAATACTACCTCTAAAGAGTCAACTATTTGTTGTGAGTAGAGAACAATGTTTAGGTCTCTAATGTATTTTTATTTTTATTTTTTTAAAAGATTTTATTTATTTATTTGACAGAGAGAGACACAGCGAGAGAGGGAACACAAGCAGGGGGAGAGGGAGAGGGAGAAGCAGGCCTCCCACGAAGCAGGGAGCTCGATGCAGGGCTTGATCCTAGGACCCTGGGATCATGACCCAAGCCGAAGGCAGACAACGACTGAGCCACCCAGGCTCCCCTCTAATGTATTTTTAAAGATATTTTCCTAATTATTAGTTCTAGTGCTAAATAAATAAGAATAACTTTTAGCAAAGATTATAAAAGAAATTTTATATTTACTACATCCTGAGGGGATTTGGATTTGAGCTGTATCAAATTAAGTTTATTTCTTAGGCATTATGTATTTTTTACTAATCTTTTCATGAAGTGTTTTTTAAGAAGCTAAACTGTGATTTCCTAATATAATCTTATTACTAATTATGTAACAGTAGGTCTTAACATAAGCATCATCTTGTTAGAAATGCAAATTCTCAGCCCTACCCCAGACCTACTAAATCAGAAGCTTGGGGTGGGACCCAGTAACCTATGTTTTAACAAGCCCTCCAGATGATTTCGATGCAATCTGAGGTTTGAGAACCACTGCTGCACAATAAAGAAATCCATTAGCCCAGTTTACAGCTAAATTTTATTTAAATCCTTTTAACACTGACAATAACTAGAACTGACAAGCCTGTAATGAATACTCAAATTTATGTACATAAGATTCAGAAATGTTTTTCCCCAAAAATAGCACCACGTATGACTGAATGAATGCAAATTATCTGAAAGCCCTGAGTTTCATTACATACTCAGCACTATTAGGAGTAAAATACAATCTTTCCAAATGCCTAAAATTATCATTTTCCCAAACATTAATGGAACTTTGCAAACAAATAACATGAAGACCACATAAAAATTATATGGCCATATTCTGTACCCATATCTGTGGCACAGAACTCAACTTGCTTACAAGTGGGTAGGTTGACTTAATAACACAAACCAGCACTCACTCCCAAATGTTCTGCTCATGAATGCAGGCAGCATCCTACCCAGACCCCAAAGACTATCAATTCCTATAGGGCCTTAGCGGCTGTGCCTGTATACAGCAATGCCCAGCAAGACTGCAAGTAACAGGCAGTCAAATATTTACCGCAAATAAATCTGGGAGGCAAGAGATTCTTCTCCCTCCTCTCAATCACCCAGAAATACTGATTTTTCCCTCCAAAATGACTGATTACATTTTTCACGTCCACTCTCGATGTCATTAAGTTCACCTATGATCTTCCCCTTCTATTCTGCCTTCCTCTAGCCTTACTCCCCCTCTACCGTCACTCAGATCCAACATCTTACCAACCAAACTAAAATAGCGTTATCACATCACTATTCTGCTTTAAACACCCTGATGGGCTTCCAACCACCTAAAATGTCCCTTAGTTTCTAGTTTTCACTTATCCTGCCTCATTTGAGTTGACAATATACTTGAGATAAATCTTACTAATTTTAACAGATGAAAAGACAGGTCCAGAGAATAAATGATTTTGTACATAGTTAGCAAGTGTAAAAAGTGTCATTCAAACTAAAGTTTAAAGGTAATATTTTTTAGCACAAAAATCTCAAAATGTCTTACCATTCCTAGAAAAAAGCAAGCAACTTGACACCGACATAAATTTTCAAAGTATGTGCATATTTATGTGGATTATAATGGTAACACTGTCACTACATCAGAACCCTACATATCATGTTCTAGACAGGAGTGAAAGGGCACGGGGTGTGCCTTTTTGCCCCCTCCTGGTAGGTCTAGATGGCCAGACAACAATACTACCATCTTGTGCTTTCTTAACCAGCACAAGGTGTTAAAAAACTGGAAAAACATCCTAAAACCAACAGGATTTTATCAATTTACCCAGAATACTCCAAAACAAATCAACATTTAGAAGGTTGTTTCTTTAACAGAGGTTTTAATCATTACCTGTGGAGTAAAAATGAATGCCTATATATGCTATTTGAGCTCGTGTAAGACCATCAAATAAAGACCTATGGTAAGGGGCGCCTGGGTGGCTCAGTTGGTTAAACGTCTGCCTTCGGCTCAGGTCATGATCTCAGGGTTCTGGGGTCTAGCCCCGCATCGGGCTCCCTGTTCGGCGGAGAGCCTGCTTCTCCCTTTCCCTCTGCCTGCCGCTCTGCCTACTTGTGCTGTCAAATAAATAAATAAAATCTTAAAAAAAAAACAAAACAAAACACTATGGTAACAAATTTTTATT
Source organism: Leptonychotes weddellii (assembly GCF_054177405.1). Taxonomy (NCBI): domain Eukaryota; kingdom Metazoa; phylum Chordata; class Mammalia; order Carnivora; family Phocidae; genus Leptonychotes; species Leptonychotes weddellii. The sequence continues at coordinate 61,344,703 of NC_138382.1, forward strand.
GAGAAATATGCATTAGGGGTGCCTGGGTGGCTCAGTCGGTTAAGCGTCTGCCTTTGGCTCAGGTCATGATCCTAGGGTTCTGGGATCAAGCCCCGCGTCAGGCTCCTTGCTTGGCGGGAAGCCTGCTTCTCCCTCTGCCTCTCCCCCCGGCTTGTGCGTGTGCTCCCTGTCTTTCAAATAAATAAATAAGATCTTAAAAAAAAAGAAACTCACAATTATAGAAACCCACCATTTTAGGCTAATTGTTCTGAATTATAAAAGTGCCTGAACTATGTTAAGAGCATGTGCTATTAAATCAACCTGTTCTGACCAAGTTACCTGATATAACTGAGCCTCAAATTCTTTTCCAGTCAAATCAATATAATAACAGGGCTATTTTGAAAATTAAATTAGATAACATATTTAAATACTAGATGTAGGGGCACCTGGGTCGCTCAGTCAGTTAAGCATCTGCCTTCCGCTCAGGTCATGATCCCAGGGTCCTGGGATGGAGCCCCACATCAGGCACCCTGCTCAGCAGGGGGTCTGCTTCTTCCTCTCCTTCTGCCCCTCCCCCTGCTCATGCTCTTGCTCGCACTCTTGCTCCAACTTTCTCTGTCTCTCAAACAAATAAAAAATCTTTAAATACCAGGTATAATGCCTAGCATATAGTAATCAATAATATGTCTTGATTTTCTTAGGAAGGACTATTTTACCTGGAAGTGATGTTCTTTCTACCTTTTTGGTATTAAAATGAAGACTGTAGGTGACAGTGACTTTTTTCTCTTGATGTGCTTACTTAGCAAAATTTAAGACATTGCTCAAAATTAACTAAAAATTTTATTATTCTATGAAATTTAAAAATCTAAGAACTACTCATCTAGATGACCCCAGAAAAGGTTATAGCCAAAGACTCGATGAATATAATAATCTGAAAATGGAAAATACATAAGCAATCACATGGCCATAATTTACTAAATGTCAACAGGAAACAAGGAAATTCTAATGTATTAAATACATGACTTTGAAGAATTACTCTGTACAAAATACATTAGACTTTCCAAAAATTTTATTATGAAAATGAGCATTCAAAATACTTAGCTTGTAAAAAATCTTGATTTTATTAAACAATATATTGAAAACTACTGAATGCCTGCTACATATTAGTCAGGTTCCAAAGAAAATAAGTAGAAGAGTCTTTTTTTTTTTTTAAACCATGGGCATTTATTATAAATCAATTGTTTTGACATTTCACAATTGGGAGATAGCAGTGTTTTTTTTTTGGTTTTTTTTTTTTAAGATTATTTATTTATTTATTTGACAGAGAGAGAGAGATAGCGAGAGCAGGAACACAAGCAGGGGGAGTGGGAGAGGGAGAAGCAGGCTTCCCGCTGAGCAGGGAGCCCGATGTGGGACTCGATCCCAGGATCCCGGGATCATGACCTGAGCCGAAGGCAGACGCTTAACGAATGAGCCACCCAGGCGCCCCGACAGCAGTGTTTTAAAACAGAGCATTGAACTTGAACTCCAGAACACCTGATCTGCTACTTGTTAACTAACAATATGTGGGCAAGTTACCTAACGTCTGTTTTCTCATCTGTAAAGCCTAATAAATGGAAATGCTGGTACTTTAAAAAGGCCAAAAATATAACATCAACTGAAAATTCTGAACCAAATTTAATTTCTTTTATCATCAAAAGTTAAGACACATTTTCTTCAGTATTAGGAATCTTGATTCTTAATATAAAATAAATTATCACATCTTACAAATTTTATATTTATAGCTGAATGTTTCTTCAATCATCACTGCCACTTCCTGATTCACTCAGCTGCAAATCATTTCTTAAAGTACTCATCAGAAGGCCACTGTTGTCATGAGATCTATTCTGGCCGGCATCCGTATCAGGAATCCTGCAATGTGGCATGGCAGGCATGGCAGGATGTCCTGAGATATAATTCCCTGGATCAGAAGGAGAGGATCTGCACTCTTCATCGTCTGAATCACTGGAACTATCCTCACTACTTGAAGATGATGAACTTTTGGAATCCAATGAACTATCACAACTACTCATCTGGTCCATCAGACTAGCTTCCGCCTTCAATTCTCTCTCAATATCATCCACTGGAGATGCTGGGGACATTTTGTCTTCAGATGGAGACTGTTTCACAAGATGGGGAGTCCTAGCTGAAGTCCGCATTTATTGCTGCCATTGCTCTCAACGATACTGAAGTTAACGACTTCCTTCAACTCTTGTTTTTACAGTGATGTGGCTGCTGAGTTTTTCCAGTTGGCATTCTCCAGTGTCATGGTTAATAATTAAAATGCATTCCTTTAAGTAAGGTTTCTCTGAACCTTTGAAAACAGTTACTGGTGGAGTTGAACCCTCTATATCTGGCACAGTTATTGTCACCTGTTCACCTTTGCCGACTGTAAGCTCTCCTTCACAGGAAGTGTCAATAGAAATAGAAGCAGGTTTGAAGTCACAGTGTACAGTGTGGAACGTGCAGCGTGGCTGCTTCTCGAAACTCTCGCCTAACGTGAGAACCCGCTCGCAACAGTCCACATGCGAGGGTCCGGCTGCTCCATTCATCATTATTCTCCCGCCGCGACTTTGCCTTGGCCACCTGTGCTCACTCCCATCTGCCACCTCATCCTGAAGCAGCTTCATTTGCTGTGGCCCGGGCAGCCAGCAGACTCCAGAAGTTTAAAATTCATATATTCCCATCTCAAAACTGGAGAAATCCACCAAGAAAACTATCCTAGAAATATGGATCTTTTTATTTTTTTTAAAGATTATTTATTTATTTGACAGAGAGAGAGAGAGCGCAAGCAGGGGGAGCAGCAGAGGGAGAGGGAGAAGCAGGCTCCCCGCTGAGCAGAGAGCTGAATGCAGGGCTCGATCTCAGGAACCTGAGATCATAACCTGAATTGAAGGCAGACGCTTAACCGACTGAGCCACCCAGGCGCCCCCAATATGGATCTTTTTAAAAATGCAACTTTATTAGGTTATACTTTAGATATAATAAAATCCACCTACATTTTAAATGCAGTATGACAACTTTTGACAAATGTATATACCCATATGACGGCAAAAATCAAGATACAGAACATTTCCACCATCTCCAAAAGTTCCCTGGTGCTCCTTTGTAGTCGGTCCTCCCTCCAAAACCCCCACCTCCTCAAGCTAAACATGTACCATATGACACTACCATACTGTCTTGATTACTATAGCTTTAGAGCAATTCTTTTTTCTTTTTTAAATTGTTCATTTTTTTTTTTTAGTAATCTCTACACCCAAAGTGGAGCTTGAACTCACAACCTGGAGATCAAAAGTCACATGCTCTTCTGACCGAGCCAGCCCCTTTATAGCCATTCTTGAAATCAGGTACTTATCTGGGTACACATCATACAGGTACACATCATACAGTTTTGAGTCATCCAAAACATATACATCATTATTTCTCTCTGCATTTATTTAGGCCTTCTTTAATTTCCCTTAACAACGTTCTGTGGTTTTCAGTGTAATGGTCTTACACATATTCCTGACCCTGTATCCTGCAACCTTAGTAATTCTTTAGAATTTCCTACATATACAGCTTTATTCCTTACTTTCCAACACGTATGCCTTTTATTTTTCTTTTTAATATTTTATTTATTTGTCAGAAAGAGAGAGAGAGAGCACAAGCGGGGGGAACGGCAGGCAGAGCAGGCAGAGGGAGAAGCAGACTCCCCGCTGAACAAGGGGCCCGATGTGGGACTTGATCCCAGGACCCTGAGATCATGACCTGAGCTGAAGACAGATGTTTAAATGACTAAGCCACCCAGGCGTCCCTGCCTTTTATTTCTTATTCTAGTTTTATTGACCTGGCTAGAACTTCTTGTACAAAGTTGAACAGAAATAATGAGATTGGACATACTTGCATCACAGTGGATTTCAGCGGATAGGATTCCCTTACACCATTAAGTATGATGTAGTTTCATGCCTTTATCAGGGTAAACACGTTCCCTTCTACTCCTAGGTGGCTGAGGGTCTTGTTTATCATAAATAAAAACTGAATTTTTCAAATGTCATCGCAGGATATATTAAGATGATCATAAAGTTTTTCTCTTTATTCTGTTAATAGAGTATGTTGCACTAATTTTCAAAAGGTAAACCACTTTGTATTTTTGGAATAATTCTGACTTGGTCATGATATATGATCTCCTTTCCATAGATATACAGCTGAATTTAATTTAATGCATTCTAAATATTATTTTTGGGTCCAATTTCATGAGGGATATTAATCTGTAGTTTTCTTCCCCCTCCTGTTATCAAGGGTAATACTAACTCCATAAAATAAATTAAACAGTGTTCTTCTCTTCTATATTCTGAAAGAATTTGTATAGCACTTGTATTATTATTTCCTTAAATAAAGCCATTAGGTCTTAACTTTTTCTCAATTTGATTTTTTAAAACAGGTATAGAGTTATTTGGGTTTTCTAGCCATTTTGCATCAGTTGTGGTACTTTGTATTTTTCAAGGAATTTGTCCACTTCTAAACTGAATGAATGCCTGTTCATTCATTTTACTGGCTTTAAATTGTTCATAATATTTTCTTAATCTCTGTCTTAGCCTGCTTAAGATACTATAACCAAATACAACAGACAGGGTGGTTTAACAATAGAAATTTACTTTCTCATAGTTCTGGAGATTAGAAGTCCAAAATTAAGGTGCTGGGGGCGCCTGGGTTGCTCAGTCTTTAAGTGTCTGCCTTCGGCTTAGGTCATGATCCCAGAGTGTTGGGATCGAGCCCTGCCATCGGGCTCCCTGCTCTGCAGGAGGCCTGCTTCTCCCTCTCCCACTCCCCCTGCTTGTGTTCCCTCTCTCGCTCTCTCTGTCAAATAAATAAATAAAATCTTTAAAAAAAAAAAACAAAAACACAAAATTAAGGTGCCAGCATTTCACTCTTTTCTTTTTTTTTTTTTTTAAAGATTTTATTTATTTATTTGCGAGAGAGAATGAGAGACAGAGAGCATGAGAGGGAGGAGGGTCAGAGGGAGAAGCAGACTCCCCGCTGAGCAGGGAGCCCGATGCGGGACTCGATCCCGGGACTCCAGGATCATGACCTGAGCCAAAGGCAGTCGCCCAACCGACTGAGCCACCCAGGCGCCCAGCATTTCAATTTCTAATGAGGACTCTTTTCCTGGCTTATAGACAAGGCACCTTTTCAGTGTCCTCACATGGCAGGGATGGAGGCAAGAGCAAGCTCTCCAGTATCTCTTTGTAAGGACACTAATTCCATTATGAGGGCTCCAACTCCAAGGCCCCATTTCCATATACCATCACATTGAAGATTGGGTCTTACACACATGAATTTGGGAGGTATACATTCAGTCTGTAACACTAGCCTTTTAATGTATAGAAACGTTCTTGATGTTGGTAATTTCTCTCATTGATAAACCTAGAAGTTTATCAATTTTATTGACCTATAAAAAAACAACTACTGGTTTCATTATTTTTTCTCTACTACTTGTTTTCTATGTCCTTAATCTAAGCTCCTCATATTTAATATTTTCATCCTATTTACTTGGGAGTTTCACTTGCTTTTCTCTGCTATGCTTAGAAGTGTAGATAATTCATTTTATACCTTTTTCTTTTCTAATATAAACATTTAAAGCTATTAAGTTTCCTTCTAAGAACAGTTCTTGCTGCACCCTTCAAAGTTTAGTAAATTGTGTTTTCATTTTAATTCAATTCAAAATATTTTCTAATTTCCTTTGTGACATATTTGATCCATGGGTTAAGTGTTACCTTTTCTATAAGTAATTCGGAAAATTTCCCCCATATATTGAGGATTATACTTTTTTGATTTCTAATATAATTTTAATGAAATAAGAGAACTAACCCTATATAATTTTAATGCATTCACCTTTACTGAGACTTGTTTTAGGATCCAAATATAGCCTATCTTGGTGACTATTTCATGTGAACTTAAAAAAATGTGTATTCTAACAGTGTTACAGAAACCGTTCCATTGTCAATTAAAACAAGCTGGTTATTAATCTTCAAAACGTCTATATTAGGGGATGTACAAACTTTTTCTTAAAGGGCTACATAAATATTTTAGGTTTTGTGAGACATATAATCTCTGTTGCATCTATTTAACTCTACAGTGGTAGCATGGAAGCACCCATAGGTATGTAAATAAAGGAGTGTGCCTGGGTTCAAATAAAGTTTTATGTATAAACACTGAAATTTCTATTTCATGTAAGCTTCATGTATTCTCAGAATATTGTTCTTTGTTTTATTTTTTTCACAATTTAAAAATGTAAAAATCAGTCTTAGGTCACACGGAATATAAAAATGGGCAAATAAGACAGATTTGGCCCACATGTCACAGTCTGTCAACCCCTCTTCTGTGTCCTGATTTTCTATTTACTATGCTACCAATTACTGAGATAGAAGTTTTGAAATCTCCAGCTATAACTGTGAATTTGTCTATTTATTTAGTTCTATAAGCTTTCATTTTATATATTTTGAAGCTCTGTAATTAAGTGTGTATATATATAACAATTTATATATTTATATATTGATTATAAATAAAAATGACATATTATAAATAAAAATCATGCTATATATAAAATTATATATATTGCAAATAAAAATCATATATACTTTATATATTTTTATATATTATTATATATTAAAATTATACATATTTTTTCAAGGTATATATACACTTACCAAGAAATACAAATAAATACAATGGAACACAAAATGATAAATAATAAATATTAAAAAAATGGCCTAAAGAAAGCTAGGAAACGAAGAATAAATGGGACAAATAGAAAACAAATAGCAAGATGGCAGGCTCAGAACCAACCAGGTCAAATAATTTTATTAAGTGGAAATGGCAAAAGATTCCAAATAAAAGGTAGAGTTTATCAGTGTGATAAAAGCAAGACGCAATTATATGATGTGAAGAAGAAATCCATTTTTTTTTTTTTAAAGATTTTATTTATTTGACAGAAAGACACAGTGAAAGAGGGAACACAAGCAGGGGGAGTGGGAGAGGGAGAAGCAGGCTTCCCGCGGAGCAGGGAGCTCAATGTGGGGCTTGATCCCAGGACCCTGAGATCATGACCTGAGCTGAAGGCAGATGCTTAATGACTGAGCCACTCAGGCGCCCCAGAAATCCATTTTTTTTTTTTTAAAGATTCCATTTATTTATTTGAGAGAGAGAGAATGAGAGAGAGCGAGTACATGAGAGGGGGGAGGGTCAGAGGGAGAAGCAGACTCCCTGCTGACAGCAGGGAGTCCGATGCGGGACTCGATCCCGGGACTCCAGGATCATGACCTGAGCCGAAGGCAGTCGCCCAACCAACTGAGCCACCCAGGCGCCCCCAGAAATCCATTTTTTAAAAAAGTTTTATTTTTAGGTAATCTCTACACCCAATGTGGGGCTTGAACTCACAACCCCAAGACCAAGAATCACATGCTCTACTGACTGAGCCAGCCAAGTGTCCCAGAAGAAATTCATTTTAAATATAAAATCTCAGGGGGCGCCTGGGTGGCTCAGTTGGTTAAGCGACTGCCTTCGGCTCAGGTCATGATCCTGGAGTCCCAGGATCGAGTCCCGCATCGGGCTCCCTGCTCAGCAGGGAGTCTGCTTCTCCCTCTGACCCTCCCCCCTCTCATGTGCTCTCTCTCTCCTCTCATCCTCTCTCTCAAATAAATAAATAAAAAAAATCTTTAAAAAAAATAATAATAAATATAAAATCTCAGGTTCAAAGTAAAAGGAATGGAAGAAGATAAGTATGTAAACAGGAAGCACAATAGAGCTGAGTGGCTGTACTGGTATTGAATAAAGCAGACCTCAGGAAAGGGAATATTACCAGGGATGAGGAGACATTTCATAATAAAGGAATCAATTTTTCAAGAAAAGATACTATGTCATGCATAAATGAAACATATAAACATAAAAGGCAGATAATCTCTGCTTTTTTTAAAAAATATATATATTTTTAAAGATTTTATTTATTCATTTGAGGCACAGAGATACAGAGAGAGAGAGAGCATGAGCAGTGGGAGAGGTAGAGGGAGAGGGAGAAGCAGACTCCCTGCTAAGCCAGGAGCCCGATGTGGGGCTCGATCCCAGGACCCTGGGATCATGACCTGAGCTGGAGGCAGACGCTTAACCATCTGAGCCACCCAGGCGCCCCTAATCTCTGCTTTTTAACTAGAATCTTTATACTCTTTGTTTACTTTTGTTTAAGTGACTGCACTGGGGATAAATCATCAATATGCATCTTTAACTTGCCACAGTCCACCTTCAAATGGTAAAACCTAGGTATAATGTAAGAACTTTTCAAAGTATATGTCTATTTCCCTCATCAAAACCTTTGTGTTACCGTCTTTTATTTTACTTTTCACATATGCTATAACCCCCAAATATATTACTATTATCTTGCTTTAAATAGTCAATTATCTTTTTTTCTTTTTACATCATGTTTTATACTTAATCTTTTTTTTTTTTTTAAAGATTTTATTTATTTATTTGTCAGAGAGAGTGCGCACACAAGCAGGGGAAGCGGCAGGCAGAGGGAGAAGCAGGCTCCCGATGCGGGACTCAATCCCAGGACCCTGGGATCACGACTTGAGCCAAAGGCAGATGCTTAACCGACTGAGCCACCCAGGCATCCCTTAACGTATCTTTTTTTTTTTTAAGACACCCCACTGAGCAGGGAGCCCGACGTGGGGCCCAACCCTAAGACCCTGGGATCATGACCCAAGCCAAAGGCAGACGCCTAACCAACTGAGCCACCCAGGCACCCCAACACTTAATGTATCTTGGGAGACCTTTCCATAGAGAGGAATCTATACTTTTTTTCCCTTTCTTTCCTTCTTTTTACTGTAGTAAAATCACATAGCAAAATTCACTATCCTAACCATTTTCAAATGTAGAATTAAGTAGTATTAAACACATTCATAATGTTGTGCAGCTATCACAACCATCCATTTCAGTAACTCTTTTCATCACATAAAACTGAAATTCTATACTCATTAAACAGTAACTCCTTCTATTTCCCTCTTCCTCCAGCCCCTGCAACCACCATTCTACTCCCTGTCTCTATGACTTCAAGTACTCTCACTTCCTTTTGTGCATATTCTACAGCTATTTTCTTTGTAGTTATCATGGGGATTATACTTCATATCTTCAAGTTGTAACACTCTAATCTGAATTTATGCCAGCTTATCTTCAGTAACATACAAAAACTCTGTTCCTTTACACCTCTATCCCCAACCCTTTCTGTTGCTGATGTTACAATACTATAATCTTATACACGTGTGCCCCAAAACACGAACTAAAAATTCTTTTAAATGCATTAGTCTCCTAAATTACATGGGAAAAAATGTAGAGCTACAAATAAGTCACATGCTAGTTTTTATATTAATAACATTTTTAAAAATGCAGCTCTTGTGAAAGACCTGTACTTTGAAAACTATATAAAACACTGATGAAAGAAATGGAAGGGAACACAAAGAAATGGAAAAACATTCCATGCTCACAGACTGGAAGAACAAATACTGTTAAAATGTCTACACTACCCAAAGCAATCTACACATTTAATGCAATCCCTATCAAAATACCAACAGCAGTTTTCACAGAACTAGAACAAACAATCCTCTAAAATCTGGTATGGAACCACCAAAGACCCCAAACAGCCAAAGCAATCTTGAAAAAGAAAAGTAAAGCTGGAGATACCACAATTCCAGACTTCAAGTTATATTACAAAGCTGTAGTAATGAAAACACTATGGTACTGGCACAAAAACCGACATACAGATCATTGGAACAGAAAAGAAAACCCAGAAATACACCCACAACCATATGGTCAATTAATCTTTGACAAAGCAGGAAAGAATATCCAATGGGAAAAAAAGAGTCTCTTCAACAAATGGTGTTGGGAGAACTGGACAGCAACATGCAAAAGGATGAAACTGGCCCACTTTCTTTCACAACACACAAAAATAAAGTCAAAATGGATTAAAGACCTAAATGTGAGGCCTGAAACCATAAAAATCCTAGAAGAGAACACAGACAGTAACTTCTTGGATATCGGCTGTAGCAAATTCTTTCTAGGTATGTCTACTGAGGCATGGGAAACAAAAGAAAAAATAAATTATTGGTACTACAGCAAAATCAAGCTTCTGCACAGCAAAGTAAACAATCAACAAAACTAAAAGACAACCTACGAAATGAGAGAAGTTATTTATAAATGACATATCCAATAAAGGGTTAGTATCCAAAATATATAAAGAACTTATAAAGCTCAACACCCAACAAACAAATAATCCAATTAAAAAATGAGTAGAAGACATGAACAGACAGATGGTCAACAGATGAAAAGATGCTGATCATCACTTACCATCAGGGAAATGCAAATCAAAACTACAATGTGCTATCACCTCACACCTGTCAGAATGGCTAAAATCAGTAACACAAGAAAGAATAGGTGTTGGTGACAATGTGCAGAAAAAGGAACCATCATGCACTGTTGGTGGGATATCATACGGTATTTCTTGTTTTCTATCTTGCTTAGCATAATACTCTCTAGCACCATCCATGTCATTGCAAATGGCAATATTTCATTCTTTTTTTTATGGCTGAATAACATTCCGTTCCATATGTGTATGTATGTGTGTGTATACACACATCTTTTTTAAGACTTTACTTATTTGAGAGTGAGAGAGAGAGGGCACATGTGTGCACATGAGTGGGGGGAGGGGCAAAAGGAGAAGGGGGAGGGGGGAGAGGGAGAAGCAGACTCCCCAATGAGCAGGGAGCCCAACATGGGGCTCAATCCAGGACTGTGGGATTATGACCTGAGCCAAAGGCAGATGCTTAACCAACTGAGCCACCCAGGTGCCCCTTAGGATCTCTACCTCGAACATGGGGCTTGAACTCACAACCCCAAGATCAGAAGTCACACATTCCACAAATCGAGACAGCCAGGCAGCCCTCTTTTTTTTTCTTAATCTGTGATTGGACTTTAGAGTCAAGTGTGTTACACATAAATGATCTAATTTATTTTTTTAAATCAAATTTATTTAAACTAAAACACAAACAAAGACACTTTTGAAGGACAGTTTTGCCAAACACAGGACTAAAAAAAAAAATTAAATCTTTATTCTTTTAGGCTCACTGCTTTCTGGTCCCCAAAGTTCCTGATGAGAAACATGCTCATATTCTTATTGAGGATCCCTTGTATGTGCTGAGTTGATTCTCTCTTTTGGCTTTCAAGATTCTTTGTCTATGGAAAGTTTGATTATATATGTCTCATGTGGGTCTCCTTGAGTTCACCTTACTTGGAGCTTCTTGGATGTTTATACTCATGTTTTTCAACAAATCTGGGGCTGTGGTGGAACACCTGGCTGGCTCAGTCAGTGAAGCATCTGACTCTTGATCTCAGGGCTGTAAGTTCAAGCCCCATGTTGGCTGAAGCGATTACTTAAAAATGCAATCTTTATTGGGGTGCCTGGGGTAGCTCAGTTGGTTAAGCATCTGACTTCTTGGTTTTGACTCAGGCATGGGTCATGGGATTGAGCCCCGAATCGGGCTCTGTGCTCAATGGGGAGTCTGCTTCAAGATTCTATCCCTCTATTCCTCCACCCACTTGGCACACACTCTCCCTCTCTCTCTAAAATAAATAAATCTTTAAAATAAAATCTTTATTAAAAAATAATTTGGGACTGTGGTAACTCTGGAAATCAGATTCTTCCCCTTCTTCAGGGTCTTCTAAGTTTTTGTTACTGTTTTTTGTTTTTTGATTGTTGTAAGCTATCTCTGTACCAAGAATCAGCCTTGGGTTTATGTAAATTTAAGATCTTCTCTGGTTTCTTTGAGCCTTTTCCCAGGCATGTACTATCACTTTCTAATTTTCCCTATAGATGCAGTTGTTTTTTAATGTCTTAGTCTTTAATATCTCACTCCCAAAAAGGGTGAAAGAGGAAAAATGAAGGGAGAGGGAAAGAGTGCCAGCTCTTTGAATTCACTAGAAGTCATAGGAGGAGGGGGGATAGTTTGCTACAATAGGAGGAGATGCAAAGACAATGGCTGCCTGCCTCTTTGTCTACAACTGTGCGCTCAGAAGAAGCAATTAACAATCAGAACACAGATTCCTGAAAATTAAGAGGACATGGTCATTTCTAACCATGTTGGCTCCCTCAAGCTATTTATAAGCTGCTTCTGGAACATGTACGTACCTACTGGGGGGCACCTGGGTGGCTCAGTTGGTTAAGTGTCTGTCTTTGGCTCAAGTCATGATCCCAGGGTCCTGAGATGGAGCCCCGCATTGGGCTCCCTGCTCATCGGGGAGCCTGCTTCTGCCTCTCCCCCTCCACCCAGTCCCCCACCTCCCTCCCCCGGCTCGTGCTTTCTCTTTCTCTCTCTCCCAAATAAATAAAATCTTAAAAAAAAAAAAGAGCAGAGGATGGGTGGCTGCTACTGTGCTAAGAGCTGAAATTGACCAAAATAAAACACAATTTACCTTCTAAGTCTTCCTCTGGAACAACTTGCAAGCTTTCAATAGATTCCAGAGTTCCAAATTACAGAAAGAGTCTGTCAGTGCAATTGTTGTCTAGGTAGGGAGTCAGATTCCTGGTGCTTCTTACTCCACTATTCCCAGAATCCTCCTTCAATTATCTTAAATTTACAAAACAAAACAAAACAAAAAAAAAAAGGAGGGAGAAGTCATATATCCACTTTGTGGATATTTACCATTTTGTACAGACCCAAGTTTCCACCTGGTATCATTTTCCTCAAGTCTGAAGAATTTCCTTCACCATTTCATGTAACAGACATCTGTTACTGACGAATGCTCTCAGCTCTTGTATGCCTCAAAGAAAGTTTGATTTTAACTTCATTTTTGAAACTTTAAATGGATATAGATGATTTATTTATTTTTAGCACTTTAAAGATGTTACTCTGTTGTCTTCTTGCTTACAGTTTAGACAAAAAATTTTGTATCATTCTTACCTTTGTTCTACTGAATAAAATGGGGCTTTTTTCCCTCTGGCTACTTTTAAGATTTGTTTTGCATTCCTGGTTTTCAAGAATTTGATTATGATGAGCCTTGGTGAGATTTTCACTGTATTTATCCTGCTTGTGGTTCATTGAACTTCTTAGTTATGTGGCTTCATAGATTCTACTATATTTGGAGTATTTTCAGTCATTATTTCTTCAGGTATATATGCTTCCCTGCCCCCATCTTCCTTTCTGGGACCTGAATTACACATATGTTTGGACCACCTGATTTTTTTCTATAGTTTACTGAAGACTCTGTTCATTTCTTTCTCAATCCTTTTTGGTCTATGTGCTTTAGTCTTCTTTCTTTCTATCTATCTATTTATTTAGGATTTTATTTTTAAATAATCTCTCCACTCAATGTGGGGCTCGAACTCACAACCCAGAGATCAAGAGTCATGTGCTCCACTAACTAAGCCAGCCAGGCCCCCCGCCACTGCTGTCTTTAAATTGACTTATCATTTATTCCGCAGAAAACATGTGCTATTAATGCCATGCCATGTGTTTTTTAGACATATTCTTACCTTTAGAAGTTCCATTTTTCTCCTTATTACACTAATAGTTTAAATCCTTAAACATACTTTTAATAAACATTTCAAAGTCCAAATCTGCTAATTTCATTATTTCTGCCATCTTCTAGGTCTCTCTTTTTTTTTAAGGTTTTATTTATTTATTTGTGGCGGGGAGAGAGCGCATGAAAGCATGCGCATGCACGCACAAGAGCAGAGGAAGACACGGGGAGGGAGATGAAGGGGGAAAGAATCCCAAGCAGACTCCACTCTGAGTGTGGAGCCCAATATGAGGTTCGATCTCCCAACCCTGAGACCATGACCTGAAATGAAACCAAGAGTTGGACACTCAACTGACTGAGCCACCCAGGTGCCCCATCTAGGTCTCCTTCTGTTGACTGATTTTCCTCCTGGTTATGGGTCACAGTTTGTGGTTCTTTCCATGTTTGGCCATTTTTGATTGAACAGTCAACACTGTGAGCACTAGAATTTGTTTTATTCCTTTAATGTGCCAGATTCTTTTCTGGAAAAAAAGGTACTTTCAGATCAGGCAATTGTTTTAGAGCTTGTTTTTAAGCTTTGTTAGAGTAGGTTTAGAGTAGCCTTTATGTTAGAGCTGGTGTACTGTTATTGGTAAGGCAGGTGTGGCTTACTACTTGGCAACAGATTCAAAAGGAGATTTCTGGAGCACTTTTCTCACAGAGCTCCCTTCTTTTCCATACACTGCTTCCATAGCTCCCAGTTGCCTCAGCCTTCCCAAACTTGGATCTCTGTCTCTTAACTCAGCAATTCTGCCATGTTTGCCTGGGATCCCCCCAGTCTTACATAGAGTCCAGAAAAAATGCCAGGATGATTACAGGGCTCACCTCATTTGTTTACTTTTATCTGAAATCATAGTCCTGCATAAAATAATATATTTCAAATAAGGGCTGCTTTAAAAAAAAAAAAAATCACTGCTCACGTAAAAAGTCTAACTATAGAAATTCCAAATCTGGAATGGTGACATACAAAGTTATCAGTGACTCAGGCTCTACTTGTCTTTCTGTTAGGGTGCAGCCCTCATCCTCATCACCTAAGATGGAAGCTGGAACTCCCGCAGGCAGTAGGATAAAAGAGGAAAACTGCAACCATGTAGAGATGTTCCAGAAGTAACTTCTATAACTTCCACTTGTATCTCATTAGCCAGGACTTAAATACATGACCACACCTAGGTATAAGGAAGACTGAAAAGTAGCTGTTTAATTTGGGAGGCAACATGCCCAGTTAAAAATTAGTGTTGTCACTAAAGAAAACAGAAAAGTATTAGGGTACACAATAGTCTCTACCATAATTCCTAAGATTAAATTTAAAAAGAGAAATATACAATTCATGAAGAAACGTGTAAAACATTTTCATAATTATCAAAGGACATAAAATAAGACCTACAAACATGAGATCACAGGTCAGGTTCCCAGAAGGAAAGGCACAACTGTGCTTATCACCAACTCCATTTGATGTCTTTGCAGTAAAACCACAAATGTGTAATTCTGAATTAATTTAACTTGAGAAGTTTCTTCTCCATGTGTAAAGTAACAGGTGTTAATATGTTGATCCCATTAATAGAACTTTTCCAGCAGCTAAATTATATCAGTTTTATCATCATCTGCTAACAGTGAAAAATCAGTTATTACCCAATAATGACTGAATGTTGAATCATTTCAATGGAATAAAAATAAAGCTTTTGGGAAGTCATTCTATCAAAAGTGAAATATCTAGTACTAATGAAAACTGAGTTTTAAAAAAGTTCTACATTAAAGGGGTGTCTGGGTGGCTCACTCTGTTAAGCATCTGACTCAATTTTGGCTCAGGTCATGATCTCAGGGTCGTGAGACTGAGCACCAAGTCAGGCTCCGTGCTGGGCATGGAGCCTGCTTAAGATTTTTTCTCTCTCTCCCCCTCTGCCCCTCCTTCCTCCCTCTCAAAAAAAAAAAAAAAAAAAAGTTCTACATTAAAGATCAACTTTTTGTGAGGTAATAATACAAACAGAAGTTTTGGTGCAACAGTGTCATGATAAAAATACTGTTCTGACAGTCCTATGGGGCAGACGTGTACCTGCAATTGGTTTGGTACATACATAACTCCTTTACCAAACAAGCAATATTCTACTAACAGAAATACTATAGTCATCAAATTTTAGAAATTATTTTTTAAATCCACATTTAGATTAAATGAACCACAAAAACTTTGTGATAAGATTATACTGAATACCATAAAGGTCCTTCAGCATAACAGGACGCCTGGCTCTTTCACCTACCCATTATCAATGTGATTTTTAAAATTTCTGTATCTTTGAAAAACTACCTCACACAGGGATTAAAAACTCTTTTGTAAATGAGCCCTAAAACCTTTCTCCCCAAATTTGTTCAAAATCATAGGAATCTTTATTATAGTCAAGGAATGGAGCACCTAAATCTTGAAATTTTAGTGCTTTAAGAGAAATTTGCAAATATTAGATCAAATAACACAAAAATATTTTTGCTGTAAAAGTGACTTCAAAAAAAAAGTGAAATTTCCCAATGTCATGTCAACAGCCAAGCCCCTCAGTGAAAGCAAACTAAAATTAGAAATTTCTCATCAAGAAAAAAAGAAAGCGAAATCTCGTTTTTCAAACGTGTTTAAAAAAGAAGCCTATCTCTGGTCAGATTCTGATGGGAAAATGTGAATGTTTGGATTCTGAATTTTCTCTTCCTCTGGTATAAGAATCTCCAAGGCAATAAATTAACATATACATTAGAACATGTTAGGGGCTGGTGATACCTTAGAAAGTCTAGCAGAGCAAACACAAAACACCTTAGAGATTCTCACAGAAGAAAAAACAATTCAGCTAAAAATTATGACTCACACAAGGAAAAACACTAGACTATAAGCAAATATTTAATAGAAGGATTAAACAGCACATTAGACAAAGCTGAACAGAGAATGAGTCAATCAGAAAACCATTTTAAGGAAATTATACAAAATATAGGACCTTAAGGAGAAAGACATGACAATGAATGTATGAGGTTAAAACAAATGCAGGCCTGAATGGAAAGGTCCTATACATGTCTAACTGGAGTTTCAGGAGGAGGCAGTTCTGGGAAGAGCTGGGTCACTCCTAAGCAGGATAAATGAAAGTAAGTCAACTAAGAAGCTTTAAAAATAAACAAAAAACATTGCCTAGACCTCCATTGCCTGCCCCCCAACCCCGATATTTTAGAATTGGTGTGGGGTAGGTCAAGGTATCTATATTTTCCTCAAAGCTTCCCAAGCTATTTTAGTGAACATCCTGGATGTTGAGAACTTGTGATCCATACCTACAAATAGCTAGTTAAACCAGTGAACAAAAATAAAGAGAAAAATGTTTAAAAATAACTAAAGAGAAGTAAGTTTACCTACAAAGTAATAACGAAGACTGACAACAGATTTCTAAACAACAGAAGCCAAAAGAATAATAAACAGTACCTTCAATGTGTTAAGAGAAAATAACTGTCAACCTAAAATTCAAAATAGCTAACTAACATTGAATAGTGATAATGAAATAGACATTTTTAGTCAAAGTCTGAGAAGTTACCATTTATAGAGCTTTGCGGAAACAGCTACTGAAGAGGATATGCTTCAGGAAGAAAAACACTGAACAGAATGGGATATAAGAAATTCAAAACATAAAAGCAAAACAGAACAAACTGCTGCTGCCAGCTAAACTCCCATTTCATATTTCTCTCTTTTCCTAAGTAATCAATCAACCAGCATGAAATCTTTCTGGTCATCCATCCTGATAGTTCATAAACGTGACCAAACAAAGTGACCTGTTTTTAAAATAAGAGCAAACATAATGGGTCCCACCCTAGATGTACTGTAACTCTAGGAGTAAGGACTTTTTTTTTTAAAAGTAGGCTCCATGCCCAGTGTGGAGCCCAACATGAGATTGGAACTCAACGACACCGAAATCAAGGCGTGAGCTGAGATCAAGAGTCAGATGCTTAATCAACTGAGCCACCCAGGCACCCTAAGGACAGACATTTTCTTACAAGCCTACCAGACCAGGAGGATAACCAGGTTTAGAAACTTCAGATTCTACTGTTTCCTCATACAGCATTTCTCAAAGTATGGTTCCTCAAATGGCAACATCACCATTACCCGGAAACTTGTGGAAATACAAATTCTCAAGACCCACCTCAGATCTACTTTATTAGAAATTCTGGGTATGGACTCAGGAACTGTGCTTTAACAGGCCCTCCAGGTGATTCTGATGCCAGCTCAAGTTTGAGAAAACAGCTTTACTTTCATGCTCATATTACTCTGTTCACACTTCTACATCAACAAATCCTCTGCTGCTGTCCTGCCCACAAAATCTTTCCATTTAGTACTGTAGAGCAGTGTACCATGGTTAACCAATTCCCATATATTCTTAATCTCTTAAATGAATTTTCATTGCATCTTTTGCCTTAACTGAACCTAGTCCACTTCTCTTATACAGTCCTCATATAAAAGCTGTTCACTCTCCCAAACACTGTGTAGCTCAGGATCTGGAAAGTGAGGTCCACTCATTTCCTATTCCCTATAACTCCAAAAACATTTGGATAAAAATCTGGCCTTCAGGGGCACCTGGGTGGCTCAGTAGGTTGGGCGTCTGCCTTTGGCTCAGATCATGATCCCAGGGTCCTGGGATCGAGCCCCACATTGGGCTCCCCACTCAGTGGGGAGCCTGCTTGTCCCTCTCTCCTGATTGTGTGCTCTCTCTCTCTCTCTAATAAATAAGTAAAATATTTAAAAATAAAAATCCGACCTTTTCTGAAACTCTCCACTCTACATGCCTTTTCAACTGTGGATGATACTAACTTCCAAATTTCTCTTCTGATGTTGAGACCAGAAGAACCCAATGACTATCCAACACTTCCATTTGGATGTTGCAAAGGAACCTCAAATTCAAAATACAAAAATCTGAACCTCCTATGTTGTCCAACTTCTTTCTATATTTTCTATATGAATGGCACCAATATTCATCTACCCAATTATCTAAGTCCAAAACCTGGAAATAAATCATCAATGGAATCCCTTATTCAAACATTCAATTAATCACCAGCTACCATCAATTTCACCTTCAGTGAATTGTCCCATTCTCTCTATCACAACTGCTAGTGGTACAGTACAAATTATCATCCCTTACTGGGATATCCTACAGAGCAGTAGCTTCTTAACTGCTCACTCTTCCTCCAGTACTGCACTCTGCCAGTTCATTTTACAGTCCCCAAATTTCAAGAACACTTATTTTTATTTTTTTTTAAAGATTTTTTATTTTTTATTAGAGAGAGAGCACAAGCAGGGGGAGCAGTAGGCAGAGGGAGAGGGAGAAGCAGACTCCTCTGGTTCAGCAGGGAGCCTGACCTGGGGCTCAATCCCAGGACCCCGGGACCATGACCTGAGCCGAAGGCAGACGCTTAACCGTCTGAGCCACCCAGGTGCCCAAGAACACTTATTTTTAAACCATGTGGTAACTTATGGAATGTAAATTATGTTCCAATTTTTAAAAAATCATGTGATCTTATAATTTTAATATTTCTATTATTCTAAACCATCATTAAACACAAGCTTTTAAATATAGCTCTTTTACTCAATTGTTCTGGGTCACCAAGTTATTGACAGTTTTATCACAAAGAACATCAATCAAAAAAGTAATTATCAAAAGAGATACAAATTAATTCTTAAAATTTAAGAGCTACAATTGGTAATTTCATTTATGTGAACTTTACTGCAATAAATTTTAGTTCTATTACAAATAACGGACTTCAACAAATGTTTATAAGATGAGCAAACTAAGAACACTGTAAAAAAAATTTTTTTGAAACTCATGGAAAGAAAACATTTTAGATTTTGAAAAAAATGAAAACTCACCATACACACCTGTAGGAGTAGAATTGTTCATGGTAAAAGGTCCGTTAATGACACCAGAAGAAAGAAGCTCATCAGATCCCCGCTGAAAAGCAAGGGCAGTGTTATGTTAATAAAACAAGTCTTGGATAATGGTCCACCTTTACTACTAAAAATATCAAAAGTTAATAATATTACTTTGTCTGAATATTAAGGCATTAAAGGGGAAGTCCTCAAGAATCAAAACATCTAAATGAAGGTTGGAAGTAAATTTTACAGAAGAAAAATTACTGCATATCTACATGGTTGTTAGTTATAAAAAAAACAAAAACAAAAACTGCTATCACATAATGGGGAACATAGTCCTGCAACCCTTTTTGAACAAACCCTATCTTCAGATGTTACATTTGAAGTACCAAAAATCACATTTAGGGGTTGCACCCTGAAACTATTCCTGCAATTTATTTTAAAGTATATTTAGTATATTTCAAGTATATTAAGATGTCAAGTTTTTGTAGTACATTTCTTTTTTTTTTTTTAAGATTTCATATTTATTTGTCAGAGAGAGAGCAGAAGGTGGGGGTGGGGAGAAGGAGAAGCCGGCTCCCAACTGAGCAGGGACCCGGACATGGGACCCAATCCCAGGACCCTGGGATCATGACCGGAGCCAAAGGCAGACACTTAACCAACTGAGACACCCAGGCACCCCTAGTATATTTATTTATAAGTACTCATATGCAAATAACTTGTGTAGTACCCGCTAAGAATCCCAACTTCTTGATACCTATATATTTTTTTAAAGTTGAACACAAAGATGAAATTTATTTCTATGTTGACCAAATCCTTTATAATCAGTGATTTTTTTTCACTAATGTTCAAAATGATTTTTAATGTGTACTATTTCTTAAACAACTACTGTTTAAATAATTTACTCTTTTCTACAGGTAAGAGTTTTGACCAGTTGAGGGTGCCTTGGTGGCTCAGTCAATAAGCATCTGCCTTCGGTTCAGGTCATGAGCCCAGGGTCCTGGGATCAAGCCCCCATCAGGCTCCCTGCTCCGCGGGAAGCCTGCTTTTCCCTCTCACATTCCCCCTGCTTGTGTTCTCTCTCTCGCTGTCTCTCTGTCAAATAAATAAAATCTTAAAAAAAAAAAAAAAAAGTTTTGACCAATTGCAAGCTGAACTGTCAATGCTAAAAGACAGGTCAGACAAGCCTTCTCATTTTAACGTAAGATCTATTACAAAGATTAAAAAATTTACATTTACAAAGGACAATAAATGCCATGTACAAAGTTAAAAACAATTTCCAAGTGTTACTATTTGTTTAACTTGGTCAATTCTTAAGATCAAGTATTTTGGTCTACTGGATGATAAAACTTAATCCCCAAACTCTCCTACAAATATTAGAATAGTAATAACTCTCCAAAAGATGTTTAATGTTTAGGTATTAAGTACCACCGTAGGAAACTTCAGCCTTTGCTAAAGAAAGGCAAACCACCAATGTGTTTGCATAATAGAAATACAATTATTTAAACAATTCCTGTATTAAACATCCAGATATTATTCCCCTTGGTTCTTCACTAGAAATTTATACAGACAAATTGGGACAAGAGGAAGAAATTAAGTAAGCACACAAGATGAAATAAAAATGAAAATCTCATCTTCGAGAAGGACCAGGATTAAGTCCTCATTTAAGGAACATATGTTAGGGCACCTGGGTGGCTCAGTTGGTTAAGCGACTGCCTTCGGCTCAGGTCATGATCCTGGAGTCCCGGGATCGAGTCCCACATCAGGCTCCCTGCTCAGCAGGGAGTCTGCTTCTCCCTCTGACCCTCCTCCCTCTCATGCTCTCTGTCTCTCACAAATAAATAAAAAATCTTAAAAAAAAAAAAGGAACATATGTTATCTTCCTGATGATATCTGAAATAGGAAAGACTTTGTGGTTCACTGGCTACCTGCAACTATGGAGAAAGATGAATTTCTGCAGTTTTAAATGCAGTAAAAATTTAAACATGTCCAGGGCGCCTGGGTGGCTCAGTTGGTTGAGCGACTGCCTTCGGCTCAGGTCATGATCCTGGAGTCCCTGGATCGAGTTCCGCATCGGGCTCCCTGCTTGGCAGGGAGCCTGCTTCTCCCTCTGACCCTCCCCCCTCTCATGTGCTCTCTCTCTCTCTCTCTCATTCTGTCTCAAATAAATAAATAAAATCTTTAAAAAAAAAAAATTTAAACATGTCCAGTATGTTTTTATCTCTGAGGATTTGGTAAAAGAGGTGTTACTAATAGATATATTTTCTACATATACATGAGTTTAGTATCAGTATGTTTCTATACGTAAACTGAGTTAATTTGAAACCACTTCAGCTTTTTCCTAGACTTACAAAAGTATGTTAAAATGTCAACTAAGCACTAATTCTAAGAGGACTGCAAACTGAAATGTAAAAGGCAAAACAATAAAGACTCTAGAAGATAACAGAAGAGTATCTTCATAATTTTGGAGTAAGGAAAGATTTCTTAAACAAGACACAAAAGCACAATTATGAAGGAAAAATACTGATAAATGAGATAACACTGAAATTAATAATTGTATTTACAATATACACAATACCAAATCATTATGTTGCACACCTGAAACTGACACTACATGTCAATTTAAAAAAAAAAAGAATTTTATTTAACAAAAGACATAAGGAGATTTAAAAGGCAAGTTAAAGAGTGGGAGAAAATATCTGCACTACATATAACCAACAAGTTTTATTGATTTTTTTTTTTAAGATTTTATTTATCTATTTGAGAGAGAGCACGCAAGCAAGAGTAGGGAAAGAGCTAAGGGGGAGGGAGAGGGAAGGGAAAAAGAATCTCAAGCAGACTGCCCGCTGAGGGGGGATCCATCTCAGGACCCTGAAATCATGACCTGAGCCGAAACCAAGAGTCAGACGCTTAACCGACTGAGCCACCCAGTTTTTTTGTTGTTGTTGTTAAAGATTTTATTTATTTGACAGAGAGAGACAAAGCGAGAGAAAGAACACAAGCAGGGGGGGTGGGAGAAGGAGAAGCAGGCTTCCTGCCGAGCAGGGAGCCCAACGCAGGGCTCGATCCCAGGACCCTGAGATCATGACCTGAGCCGAAGGCAGACCCTTAACGACTGAGCCACCCAGGCGCCCCTGAGCCACCCAGTTTTATATCCAGAACTTACTAAGAAAAAGAAAAAAGGAGGGAAAAAAAACTCATTAGCAATCACTGAGAAAAAGACAAGAGTTCAACAGGCACCTAACAAAGTGGTAGACTTTATTTTTGTTCCAGAGTATTTGTGCTTTCTCCTTCTCCTGTGAAAGGATTTTTCACCCCCATCCATGGTGATGTGACTTGCAATGCCTCTTGTGAGAGAATACTTCCCTCACGCACTGACACTGAGCACGGTTTTGTGATATGCTTTGGCCTATGGGATATGAATAGACATGAACTTTGATAAATCCAAGCAGAAGCTTCAAAAGATATTAGTAGTTTCTGATAATTTTTTCCTCTTTCCCTCTGAAATAGGAGCATATTCCAAAGACGGGCTGCTCTTTCAGCCTGACTTCCAGAATAAGAACACACAGAGCTTCACAACAGCCACCAACACTGTAAGTGAACCAGAAAAAAACATTTTTCTAACCTATATCTAAATGACTAATATCATATCCAATAAACATATGAAAAGATGCTTAACCCCACTGGTCATCAGAGAGATGAGTGTTAAAACCATAATAAAATACTAGATATTAAAAAAGACTGAAAAGGGACGGCTGGGTGGCTCAGTCGGTTAAACATCTGCCTTCGGCTCAGGTCATGATCGCAGGGTCCTGGGATTGGGTCCCACATCGGGCCCCTTGCTCAGTGGGGAGCCTGCTTCTCCCTCTGCCTGCCGCTTCCCCTGCTTATGTTCTCTCCTTCTCTTTGACAAATAAATAAAATCTTTAAAAAAAATAAATAAATAAAAATAAAAAAGACTGACAATATCAAGAGTTGATAACAATGTGGAGCATCAGAGCTAGTATGTTGCTAGTTGGAGTGCAAGTTGGCACAACTCTGGAAAACTAACTGAATATACTCAAGTTGAATATATGAGTATCCTACAATCCTTATGTATTCTACTCCTTTGGATACACTCAAGAGACTGCATGCTTATGTGAACCTAAACATATAAGAATGTTCTCAGCAGCATTATTTCTACTCCCCAAATTGGAAATAGCCAAATGTTATCAATGACAGAATGGACAGATTTTTTTTTAAGTAAATGAAGAAATTTTTTTCATTTAAATTCAATTAATTAATATAGAGTGTATTATTAGTTTCAGAGGTACAGTTCAGTGATTCATCAGTCTTATATAACACTCAGTGCTCATTACATCACATGCCCTCCTTAATGTCCATCACCCAGTTAATCCCATTCCCCTACCCCCCTCCCTCCAGCAACCCTCAGTTTGTTTCCTATGATTAAGAGTCTCTTATGGTTTGTCTCCCTCTCTGATTACGTCTTGTTTTATTTTTCCCTACCTTCCCCTATGCTCCTGTTTTGTTTCTTAAATTCCACATAGGAGTGAAATCATATAACTGTCTTTCTCTGACTGAATTATTTCGCTTAGCATAATTACCCTCTAGTTCCATCCACACTGTTGCAAATGGCAAGAGTTCATTTGTTTTGATGGCTGCATAATATTCCATTGTGTGTGTGTGTGTGTATACACACACACACCCCCCACATCTTCTTTATCCATTCATCTGTCAATGGACATCTGGGCTCTTTCCATAGTTTGGCTATTGTGGACATTGCTGCTATAAACATTGGGATGCAGATGCCCCTTCAGATCACTACATTTGTATCTTTGGGGTAAATACCTACTAGTGCAATTGCTGGGTCATAGGGTAGCTATTTTCAACTTTTTGAGGAACCTCCACACTATTTTCCCGAGTAGCTGCACTAGCTTGCACTCCCACCAACAGTGTAAGAGGGCTCCCCTTTCTCAGAATGGATAGATTTTTGTAAATGCATTCAGTGCTTTATAGCAATAAGAATGAACTACTGCTCCATACAATAACATAGATAAATCTCACAAGCATAAGAAGTCAGTCACAAAAGAATATACACTATATTACTGCATTTATATTGAGTTCAAAAATATGGTAAAAACTAAATGACACATTGGACAGCAACATGCAAAAGAATGAAACTGGACCACTTTTTTTACACCACATACAAAAATAAAGTCAAAGTGGATTAAAGACCTAAATGTGAGACCTGAAAAAATAAAAACCATAAAAACTGTAAAAATGCTAACTTCTTTGACATCAGCCATAGCAACTCCTTTCTAGCTGGGTCTCCTGAGACAAGGGAGATGAAAGCAAACATAAACTATGGGGACTCCATCAAAATAGAAAGTTTCTGCACAGCAAAGAAAACAATCAACAAAACTAAAAGACATCCCATGGAATGGGAGAAGGTATTTGCAAATGACATATCCAATAAAGGGTTAGCAACCAAAATATATAGAACTGATACTACTCAACACCCCAAAAAAAACAAATAATCCAATTAAAACAAAGGCAGAAGACATGAACAGACACTTTTTCAAAGAAGACATACAGACAGCCAATAGACAATATGAAAACATACTCAACATCACTCATCATGAGAGAAATGCAAAACAAAACTGCAAAAAGATATCACCTCACACCTGTCAGAATGCCTAAAATTAACAACATGAGGGCGCCTGGGTGGCTCAGTTGGTTAAGCGACTGCCTTCAGCTCAGGTCATGATCCCAGGGTCCTGGGATCGAGTCTCACATTGGGTTCCCTGCTCCGCAGGGAGCCTGCTTCTCCCTCTCCCACTCCCCCTGCTTGTGTTCCCTCTCTCACTTTGTCTCTCTCTGTCAAATAAATAAATAAAATCTTTAAAAAATAATAATAATAAAATAAAATTAACAACATGAGAAACAAAAGGTGTTGGCAAGGATGTGGAGAAAGGGGAACCCTCTTGCAGTGTTGGGGGGAATGCAAACTGGTGCAATCACTGTGTAACACATTATAGAGGTTCCTCAAAAAGTTAAAAATAGGACTACCCTACAATCCAGCAATATCACTGAGCATTTACTCAAAGATAAAAAAATACTAATTCAAAGGGATACATGCACCCCAACATTTATAGTACTGTTAACTACAATGGCCAAATTACGGAAACTGCCTAAGTGTCCATCAATTAATGAACGGATAATGAAGTTGTGGTATATATACACAATGGAATATTACTCAGCCATAAAAAGAATGAAATCTTGAGGCACCTGGATGGCTCAGTTGGTTAAGTGGCTGCCTCTGGCTCAATCCCAGGGTGCTGGGATCGAGCCCCACATCGGGCTCCTTGCTCAGTGGGGAGCCTGCTTCTCCCTCTGTCTGCCTGCTGCTCCCCCAGCTTGTGCTCTCTCTCCCACTACTCACTCTCTCTGTGTCAAATAAATAAATAAAATCTTAAAAAAAAAAAAAAAGGAAGAAGAAATCTTGCCACATGCAATGACATGATGGAGCTAAAGAGTATTATGCAAAGCAAATAAGTCAGTCAGAGAAAGACAAATACCATATGATTTTACTCATATGTGGAATTTAAGAAACAAAACAAATGAGCAAAGGGAAAAAAAAAAAGAGAGAGGCAAACCAAGAAACAGACTCTTAACTATAGAGAACAAAGGGATGGTTACCAGGAGGGAAGAAGGTGGAAGGGCATGTTTAATAAATGGTGATGGGGATGAAGGAGCTCACTTGTGATGAGCACAGGGTGATGTATGGAAGTACTGAATCACTATATTGTACACCTGAAACTAGTATTACACTGTATGTAACTAACTGGAATTTAAATAAAAACTTAAAAAAAAAAAACTGTACTTCAAGGACACCATCAAAAAAATGAAAAGCTGGAGAATGGGAGAAAGTATTTGCAAAATCTAAGTAATAAAAAGACGTATTTGTATTTGTAAAAAATAGGCAAAAAGGATTTGAAAAGACATTTCTCCAAAGATATACAAATGGCTTATACACACATGAAAAGATACTCAACATCATTAGACATTAAGGAAATGCAAATTTAAACAAAGAGAGCACTTCAAATAAAATTTAAGACTATGACTATGACATCACCACACACTTATCAGAACAATTAGAATAAGGAATAGTGACAGTATCAAATGCAGGTGAGGATGTGGAAGAAGGTGGATCTCATACATGGCTGACAGGAACAGTACAGCCACTTTGGACAGTTTGGTGATTTCTTTAAAATAAAACATACACAACAATCTCAAACGACCATATTCTCAAAATGAAAATTCACATGTTCTACAATTTTATTTATATAACAGTGTCAAAATGACAAAATTATAGAGATGGAGATATCAACCACTACAGTTAATTCTCAGAGATCATGCCTATACAATGGTGATCCAGAAGGCATCCCTTCAAAGGCAGACAACATTCAAAAACAAAACAAAACAAAACAAACACAATCATATAAATTACTTATGGGAATCTATACCTAAGATAAAGGAAGAAAAGAATCAAAAGGCAGACAATATACACCAGAAAAATTACACAAATTTAAATTATGAGCAAATAAGAGCTTTGTAAAATCAAAAAAAGTAAGAAAATATAACAGCCTCTCCTAAATAAAATGCAAAGGGATACAACAGCTCAAAGGAAAGGCAAGTGAGAATTCTACCAAAGGATTTAAAAGATAGACTGATGGAAAAAAGAATAGAGCAGTGTCATGAAAGTCAGCCATTAGAAAGAGAAGATAGCCAAAAGTGCAAAACACCTTTCCGCCACCCAAAGAAGAACCAACTTCTCCTGCGAGGAACCAACTCTTATTACTCTAGAATTTCAGCATCAAAAAGCTAACAAAGAACTAATTTTCAGGGGCGCCTGGGTGGCTCAGTCGGTTAAGCGTCTGCCTTCAGCTCAGGTTGTGATCCTGGGGTCCTGGGATCGAGCCCCGCATCAGGCTCCCTGCTCAGTGGGGAGTCTGCTTCTCCCTCTTCCTCTACAGCTCTCCCTGCTTGTGCACTCTCACTTGCTCTCCTGCTCTCTCTCAAATGAATAAAATCTTAAAACAACAACAACAAAAACTTTCAGGAAAGCACTCCCTTGGAGGCACATGAGATTACCTAAAATGCATCTAACAAAGGTGTCAAACTGTTAACATAGGCCCCACAGTGCTTCACAGCTAAGAATCCATAAAATTGTCTGCAGTTTTCTTAATGCACACAGGCCATTTCAGTTTCCATTTGGGGAAAGAACTGAGTTACTCACGGTTCTCTTTCTATCTCATTTAATAAACTGTTACCTAGTTTCCTAACCAGGAAATCACCAACCATTAATATGAAATTTTTGCCTGTTGCTTACCTAATCAAGTCTAAACTTACTGTGATGGCTATTACAAGTTCTTTCTAACCTGTACCTCCTACTCACAGTAACACTCCTGTCCTGTAATTTGCCCCAGACACATCATCTTTATTCTTGCCTCTTTATGCTATTTTTCCACCTCAAACACTATCCCTTCACTACATATCCATTCCTGCCTACTGATCACAGATAAATAATACCACATCCTTGAAAACTTTTCTATCCCCAAAATGAAGAGGTTGAACTTAATTGTGATTGTCTTGCAGCATTAAAATGTGTATGTTTTAGGGTATTAGCACACTTGCATAACATATCCTTCCTACACATGTAACTATCAATATCACACATTTTGTCAAATATGTATGCGAAGTTTTTTTTCAGCTACTTTGAGGTCTATTATTGTGTCTTATACTCAATTATATTTCCCCAAAGTCTACAGCATAGTGTCAGGTACATTACGTGTAATGGCTCTCTGCCTTGGTTATGCATTACAATCATACAGTCATTTAAAATAAATACTATTTGGGGCACCTGGGTGGCTTAGTTGGTTGAGCGTCTGCCTTCAGCTCAGGTCATGTTCCTGAAGTCCTGGGATCGAGTCCCGCATCGGGCTCCCTGCTAAGTGGGGAGCCTGCTTCTTCCTCTGTCCCTCATCCCACTCTTGTGCTCTCTCTCACTCTCTCTCAAATAAAATCTTCAAAAAAATAAAAATAAATAAAATAAAATAAATACTATTTATAAAGTCCCACCCCAGAGATTCTTAACCAATAGATCTAGGCTGAGGCAGAACCTGTATATTTCCACAGCTCTAATGTGCACCCAACTGAGAACTACTATAAAGAGATGTTGTAATAAACACAGAAACATAATAGTAAAGTGGTTTAAAATAAAGTCTTCTATAGAATATACCATACCTAGGTTTGAACAAGCTCCACAACCTTAAATTTACCTTTGTATGATACTACATATTATTTAACCTCCCCAAGGCTCAGTTTGCTCATCTATAAAAAAGAATCATAAAGGTACCCATCCTCATGGGTCACTCTGAGGATTAATATTTCTATTTTTTTTTTAAAGATTTTATTTATTTATTTGACAGAGAGACACAGCAAAAGAGGGAACACAAGCAGAGGGAGAGGGAGAGGGAGAAGCAGGCTTCCCACGGAGCAGGGAGCCCGATGCGGCGGGGCTCGATCCCAGGACCCTGGGATCATGACCTGAGCCAAAGGCAACGCTTAACGACTGAGCCACTCAGGCGCCCATGAGGATTAAAATTTCTAATACATAGGCATCCCTTAAACACTGGCAATAAACACTGATGACTAATAACTCAGTCATTTTCAAAAGTTACACATATTCAATGTAGTTATTACTAGGTAACAATCAAAAAGGTGAAAGGTAACATTCTTTCAATAAAGAAAACTTTTTAAAGTTTTAAAAAGAAATGTCACTTCCCCATTCTAACAACAAAAAAACTGATTTAAAAAAATTGATAAAAGACTTGGTTTTCATAAAACACACTTAAAAACTGAAAGCAGGGGCGCCTGGGTGGCTCAGTTGGTTAAGCGACTGCCTTCGGCTCAGGTCATGATCCTGGAGTCCCAGGATCGAGTCCGCATCAGGCTCCCTGCTCGGCAGGGAGTCTGCTTCTCCCTCTGACCCTCCTCCCTCTCATGCTCTCTGTCTCTCATTCTCTCGGTCTCAAATAAAATAAATAAAATCTTTAAAAATAAAAAAAATAAAAATAAAAACTGAAAGCAATTGGGCTCCTGGGTGGCTCAGTTGGTTAAGCATCTGTCTTTGGCTCTGGTCATGATCCCAAGGTCCTGGGATCAAGTCCCACATCAGGCTCCCTCCCCAGCGGGGAGTCTGCTTCTCACTCTCCCTCTACCTCTCCCCCCTGCTCATGTGCTCTCTCTCTCAAATAAATTCTTTTTTTTTTTTTTTTTTTTTTTAATTTATTTGACAGAGAGAGACACAGCGAGAGAGGGAACACAAGCAGAGGGAGTGGGAGAGGGAGAAGCAGGCTTCCCTCCGAGCGGGGAGCCCGATGCGGGGCTCGATCCCAGGACCCTGAGATCATGACCCGAGCCGAAGGCAGACGCTTAACGACTGAGCCACCCAGGTGCCCCTCAAATAAATTCTTAAAAAAAAGAAAAACTGAAAGCAACGCTTTTCATATTTTATGTAACAAACTCTTAAAATATATATCCATTTCTAATAAATAAAATTGAAACCCTCTTTGTATAGGATTACAGAGGAGATCTAACAGTCCCATTTATGATTAACCTCTGGGAATGAGAAAGAATAAACTATGTATCCCCCTGGGCATTAGGACTTTTCCTGCAGAACATTGATAAGATCTGTTAAGAGAGAAAAAAGAAGGGGGACCTGGGTGGCTCAGTTGGTTAAGCGACTGCCTTCGGCTCAGGTCATGATCCTGGAGTCTCTGGATCGAGTCCTGCATCGGGCTCCCTGCTCGGCAGGGAGCCTGCTTCTCCCTCTGACCCTCCCCCCTCTCATGTGCTCTCTGTCTCTCTCATTCTCTCTGTCTCAAATAAATAAATAAAATCTTTAAAAAAAAAAAAAGAGAGAGAGAAAAAAGAAGTAAAAGTTTTCTCTATACCCATCCTTAATTAAGCAACTTTGCATACTCATTCAATTATCTCAGAATAAATCTACAGATGTTAAATAGCTAGTTTTTTATTTTTATAATTCATTAAGTGCATTTTGCAAAGTTATAATATGAATCTATGTTCCTCTCTGTAACTCTTTTATAACTGATAAACTTTTGCTACATTGTTATATTCTTCATAATTATTTTTAATGGATTCTTAAAATTTTATAATGGCACACTTAACTATCCCATTATTAAATATTAGTGTTACTTGCAATTTATTGGTATCCTAAATTATGCTACATTATTACTTCCTTTAGAATGCAGTATTTTGTCTTTTATATTCTATTCAAAATAAATATTCAGAAGTGAAATAAACAATTTCTCCTTTGTGAGTGTAAAGTAAGACTGCGAGAAATCTCTAGGTCTTACTCAACAATGTAGAGTAACTTCTAGTTACTACTATACTACAAGTGACTAGTAAGAAGTATTTTTATTTCTATAAGGGTCTTTCAAATATTGTTAGAATTAGCACATGACCACCTCATTTTAATATTACTCAGAGTTTGGCTCACAGTTTGTATAGTAAAGAATTTAACCTTGCCAGTGAGAGGTGTGGCTTTTGCCCCCTCCTTCTGGGAGGTAACATCTAAACCCCAGGAAGGTCACACCTTAAAGAAGTATCTTTTTACTTTCCTTTTTAAACCTGGGGGCTTAGGTCACTGCCAGTCTTAGGGTAGGTACTGACCCCACCAAAAAGATCAACAGTGTGATTTAGAGTGGATGTTGGCTTTTAGTCATGCTTGAAGACTGAAATTAGCCTCAAAGGCAATCAATAATGCCTACATAAAGGAGCTTCTCGACAAAAATATACTTAATCACTAAAGCACAAGTGAGCTTCCCTGTTTGACAATACTCCTTAAGTACTGTCACACACTGATGCTGGGAAAATAATGTGTCCTAATGCCATAAAGAGAGGACGGACAAAGGGGGGCGCCTGGGTGGCTCAGTTGGTCGGGCGACTGCCTTCGGCTCAGGTCATGGTCCTGGAGGCCCAGGATCGAGTCCCACATTGGGCTCCCTGCTCAGCAGGGAGTCTGCTTCTCCCTCTGACCCTCCTCCCTCTCATGCTGTCTGTCTCTCATTCTCTCTCTCGCAAATAAATAAAAAAATCTAAAAAAAAAAAAAAAAAAAGAGAGAGGACAAAGGATGCTCTGTTTGGTACTTCCCCAGACTTGGCCTAATGTGTTTCTTCCCTTGGCTGACTTAAATCTATATCCTTTCCCTGTAACAATCAGTAACAGCTTTCAGTGAGTTCCATAAATCCTTCTAGCAAATTATGGGACCTCAGCATTGGTTCTGGAAACCCCCAGAACTTATAACTGGTGTCAGAAGTGAGGGTAGTCTTCTGTGGACTGTGTCCCCTAACTTTGCAGTTGGCCTAATTCCTCTCATGGTTAAATGATGAATCAATCAAATATAATAAAATTATTCACTTAACAGATTTTTTAAAACTTTATTCTTAATCACTGAATTAGCATTTGGACTTCTAACTATAAAAAAAATTTAGCCTAAAAATGTGATCAAATATTCAAGTACAGAAAAACCAGAATAATTAAATTTATATGACATCTTAAATAAATTAATATAACATCTTAACTGTCACACTCAATGCTTCCACATAAAATATAAACTGTCGTAATAAAAAAATGATGAACACTGCAGTCTTCAAAATAAAAACATTTAAGTCTGATAATTCTACTAGATCTTTAAAGAGCAACAGGAGAAGCTTTCAAAAAAGAATATACCTAAAATTACACATAAGTAAAGCAAACACTATCGTATCAAGTGACGTGTTGGAATGGGTATTTTTATTTTTACACTGAATACACAAGAAAAAAGATTTGATCCTAAAGCTTCCTACCTGGAAATCCTGTTTTATATCAGAAAAAGGGTTGACTATTCATCAGACAGAATAAACTACACATCTCTCAAATAATTATATTTTATTTTGACCCTAATAATTTCAGGATTGATAAACAACAGACAAGGACAGCAAAAGGAGCTTACATTTGAAAATGAGGTCATAGAAAAAGTATTCTGATAATCAAAATTTACTGGCTAGCTTTCCTCCCCAAGAATTCATTTTCAAATTATAGAAAACAAATGTTTGTTTAATATTACAAAGCTCAAATCCCAAAAGTCATATTACTTTGTAAAGCTCTGTAAAAGATGAGAAAAACTCAATTAGTTCTGTATTACTTTAAACATTCCCTTCTTTTACAAAACAACTTTTCTTTCCTAGACATAAATTCTTTCTCCTGAAAACACATCACCGCCTATAATTATAAACTACTTCAGTTCAAAAAAAATTTCTGAAAATTATACTTAATATTTATATTCTAAGTGTCTGAAAAGCAATTTTCCACTATACTAAGGAAGGTAAATTGAGTATCTCTCCCAAGGGCTGACTACTATGAGAGATTATGGTTTAAGAGATGGGTGGAAAATAAACAGGATGAAGACCCCTGTGCTACAGATAAACAAATTAACATTATACAAAAAGGCTTTAACAAGCCAAATAATGAAGACATCTCGGAAGTGGGCTGTATGAAAACACTGGATCAACAGTCTCCTTAGAAACACACAGTAAATTTACATAAGTGCAGCAGTTGCCCTGTGGGCTTGTTAGCTCTCTGGCTAAGTCAACATACCAATCAGTTTCACTGCCTCAAGTATCAATTACTGAAGTTCCCTCCTGTTAAATAATGAAATACACAGGACAACAAAGCAAAGGAATATTGTAATTAAGCAGCACAAATAAAGTGTTTCATTATCAAATTTGATGGGAAGTGGTTTTAGTTAGCATTAAAGAGACATTATTAATATGATAGAAGGCAATCCACACAACTGAGAAACAGCCACTAAAGTAGCATGTAAGGAAGATTCTGAAAATAAACCATTAACTCACAGTTAAATTTCAGATCATACCTAAAATGCATATGATATTCAAGATATCATTTGTTTTAGCCTATGAAGACGCTATGACCATAAAAAAGAGGCTACCAAAACTACCTCAGAATTGTCTATGATCCTAGTACTTCTTTTTAAGAAAAATAATCTAAAATACTGAAATTAATATCCAAGTTCTACCGTAAAGCCAAGGTAGCCCCCTCTATTAAATTTCTAGCAGACAGTCTTAGTGAGGCTTTGTGGACACTTTCCAGAACAGAAAACACATGTTAATCCTGCTCTGTTAACTATGTTTTTCCATAAATAGAAATAAGTGATATTATGTAAAGTCTCACCATACTATATCCACTTGTTGATTATGGTCTCCTGATTAATCACCTTTATATCCTCCTCCACAGAACCTACTATAATGTTTTACAATGTATCTATATTCAAAACTTTTTTGCTTAAAAAATGAATAAAAATTATATAGAGAAGGGAATAAACTGAATATTCAGTGAGGCTTTCAGATTAACTGTGAGGCAGTAACTCCAAGTATTTTTTTTTTAATTCAACCTTTTCTTAACATTCACCCTTTCACAGCCTCCTATAACTCAAAGCACATCCAAACCCAAAGGCACTAGCTATTATTGGTAACTCTACCCCTAAAAATGACTTGGAGATCATATTCCCACAAACACTGTGGCCCCATCAAACTCTTCATCTACAAAATGTGTGACTGTGCCTAAACACATTTCTTAAAAAACAATTACCACCCCCACCCCCAAATAGTTACCACATTGTTCACTTGTAATATTTTCTTTTCCAAAGCTGCCACTTTTGAGATTTTAGGACAGTGAGAATAAAAAAGGCAACGATGGGGCAAATTCAAACATGCAGCTGTGGCAATGTTCAAAATCCCACTGATGAACCAGTTTCAGTAAAATGATCTTGAATGCCTTCATTTTATATGGGCATCTTAGCAAAAAAATATTAACTTTTTAAATGACTAAATTATTCCTCCAAAAGCCTTCTAATTCATGACATGCAACCAAAATGCCATTTATTTGAATATTTAGTTCCTACTATACAGCACAGTCCATACATATTGAATTCAACATGTATAATTGCCTTAGCAATAACATTCCTTCATTCAACAAATCCAACAAATATTTACTGAGCACCCAACTATGAGAGCCAAGTCTTTTACCACTGGGGAAAATCCCAGTGAATGACAAAAAAACCCCTGCCCTTAATGTACGGAGCTTACAATATTGCAGAAGGAAACAGATAATAATCAAAAATTTTAAATTATATAATATGTTTTGAAGTCATAAGTGCTTTCTGGGGCACCTGCGTGGCTCAGTCAGTTGGGTGTCTGCCTTTGGCTTGGGTCATGATCCTGGAGTCCCAGGATGGAGCCCACACCGGGTTCCCTGCTCAGCGGGGAGTCTGCTTCTCCCTCTGCCCCTCACCCCGCTCGTGTTCTCTCTCACTCTGTCTCTTTCTCACATAAACAAACAAACTTTTAAAATAAATAAGTGCTTTTTTAAAAGTAAGGAAAGCAGCAGCCAAAGATGAGGAGGAGAATTACAATTTTAAACAAGCAGTGAAGGAAAGACCTAAAAGAAAGTGACACTTAAGCAAAGTCTTAAAGAAGGTAAGGAGTAAGCTATGTAGGTATCTGAGAGAAGAATGTTGTAGGCAGACGAAACTGGTATAGAATGCCTTGCATGTTCTAGAAAACTGAGAAGGCAACTGTTACTGGGAGTGAGCAAGGGGTAAAGAGAAATAAAGACATTGGAGGGTGTGTAATAGCATGTGTGGCATTGAAGGCCATTCTAAAAGATGTTATTGTGTGAAATGAGGGACACAGAGTTTTGAACAGAAGAGTAACGTGATCCAATTTACTTTTTAAAGGATCATTCTGGCTACTGTGTTGAGAAAAGCAAATTCACCTAAATGTTAGTAGGGATTATTACATCTGGCTTATCCGCTTGTCATGTGTAAATATTAATTAGAGAGAAAGGGGTTATTTTCATTTTGAAAAATAATGAACTTTAAAAATTTTGCTGGGGCGCCTGGGTGGCTCAGTTGGTTAAGTGTCTGCTTTCAGCTCAGGTCATGATCTTGGGGTCCTGGGATTGAGCCCCATGGCAGGCTCCCTGCTCAGCAGGGCATCTGCTTCTCCCTCTCCCTCTGCCCCTCCCCCCAACTCGTGTTTTCTCGCTCTAATAAATAAAACCTTATAAATAAATAAATAAATAAAATTTTGCCACCATGTGTCTCAAGCTCCATACTGGATCTTTCAATCAAATACACTTCATGAGGATTTTTGGCCAATTCTACTACTGACCATTACCATATTACCATCTCAAAAATGTTAATAAAACATTTAATTTTATATTTCTTAAAATAAAATTTCTTTTAAAAAACAAAAAGTAAAATTTCTTTTTGCATCATTTAATGACCTATAAGCAGCTATGAATTTTATAAGAGCCACATTATATGGACTTAAGCTAGTTCATGCTTCTTTAAAGAACAAACATTAAGAAATCAGAGTGAATGGTAATGAGCCCTAACATATGGAATCCCAAAGCATCACAAAAATAGGACAGTATTCCAACCTCTTTTTGATCTTAGTGAAATTACAAATATACCTTACTACTTAAGCAGACTAGAAACTATGCTTCCATCCCTAATTCTAATAAAACAGTATACTATTTATTTGTCCTAGAACAAACCAATTTCCAAAAATAGTACTGCTTATTAACCAAATGCTATATGGAATATTAATTTCCCTAAAGCCAATACAGGCACCATGGTATAAAAAACAGAGCATGTGCTTTGCCAACAAACCTTTGTTTGAATCTAGCCCCTGCCACTTACTGCCTGTTTGATCTAAAGTATTATGTTACAGTAACATCACAGGTTTGGTATCCTCTTCTGTAAAATTGGTCTAATGTTACAATAAATATGCAAAGTTCTTTTTCATAAAGGACTTCTTGTATACTGATAACCTAGCAAGATAGGAATAAAATGCATTTTTTTTAATCTGGGGGAGAAGGGCATAAGCAGTACTTGTAAATAGAATACTGATGTTATGTCTACTTATTCCAGGAATGATTGAGAGAGATGTTAAAACCTATGATTAGGGATTTGGCTTTTTCTTCTTTCACCCACAACTGTCATACAACTTCTCAAGAAAATGTCTTATTTTCGTAAGCAGAAGTACTCTTTTAAATAACAAATCCTAAAATCTGAGGAGGGCTAGCTCAGTCTAAAAGGCTGACTCTGCAGCTACTACACTGCTCCATGGCTGTTGATGCTGTTGCTCCAAATGTCATCACTAGCAATACAGCTGCTGAATAAAGTTCCTGTCTGCAGTAGTGACTGAGCACAAACCACTGTTAACCTGCCAGTATTCCTTCTGCACGTAAGAAAGGAAACTCTCTTCTGATGTTAGTCTCAGCTGCTAACCTCCCAAAGTTATAAGAATCTCAAATTCTATATAAATTCATTTATTTTCTCCCTCTCTCCAATTCCCACCCTCACATATACACACATACCCCTACTGCCCAAATCACAACATTTTAATGTCGATGTCTAGAATTAGCCTCAAGACCAACTCCAGGTTCAATAATTCTTTCTTTATTTTTTTTTTTTTAAAAGATTTCATTTATTTATTTGACAGAGAGAGACATAGTGAGAGCAGGAACACAAGCAGGGGGAGTGGGAGAGGGAGAAGCAGGCTTCCCGCGGAGCAGGGAGCCCGATGTGGGACTCGATCCCAGGACCCTGGGATCATGACCTGAGCCGAAGGCAGACGCTTAACGACTGAGCCACCCAGGCGCCCTCAATAATTCTTTAAAAGGACTCAAAGAACTTGACATAAGTTGTGTTCATAGCTAAGACTCATTACAATGGAAGGATACAAGGCAAAGCAAGCAAAAGAGAAAGGTGATTGGGGCAAAATCCAGGGACACCAAGTGCAAGCTTCCAAGAGTTCTCTCCCAGTGGAGCCACACACACTTAATTCCTCCAGCAATGAATTGTGATAACTAACATACATGGAATGTTATCTACCAGGGAAGGTCATTAGAGATTCACTGCCCAGGGCTTTTACTGGGAGCTGGTCACACAGATACCCTATGCCTAGCATGTACCAAAATTCCAGACTCCCAGAGACAAAGTATAAACCATATCATTTATACAAACACTCTAGGAACAATAAGACACTCTTATCATTTAAGGACAAGTCATATCAATGTAGGGAACTGTTTACCAGCCAGGATTCTAGCCAAGGGCCAACCTTACAAACAGCCTTCTTAAGGATAGCAGTCTCTAGCCTGCTACATTAACTATTTTCTGTACACCTGCCAAACCCAAATGGCGAAACAAATCTTAACTATTTTTGCAGCTCTCTTGTAAGGCTGGACCCCAGACACCCTTCTTTTGTTTAGGTTCTATCTCCATAGCCATTGCTGCTACAGCAGCATTAGCAATGAATTTGAAAGGAGGAGAAACTGGAGCCTCTGTGCTGCCTCCACTAAGATCAGAGATGGGACACAGTGCTGTAGGGTTAAATGTGTTAAACAGCACAGGCCTATGGAATCACACTCTTTGGATTTAAATCCGGACTCCACTACTCTCTAAGTGAAGGATAAATTATTTGGTTTCTCTGTTCCTGTTCCCATGTCTGAGATGAAAATAAAAACATCTTCCTCATAGTGTTGTGATGATTACACATAAAGGATTTAGTAGCTATTATTATTTAGAAGGAAGCTTCCCTCCCCCCTGCCCTATTGTTCTCTCTCAGGTTAACTGACAATTAGAATGACCAGGGTCTTATACCTATGGTCATATTACATTTGCAACAGCTAAAGTACCAAAGTATATCATCAATTTACAGTAGAGAAAATGGACTTTATAATAAATGATATTTGGAAAACTGGACAGTCATCTGGAAAAAGATAAAGTTGACCCCATACCTCACACCATACACCAGGATAAACCCCAAATGAATAAAAATCTAAATGTGAAAAATAATCATACTAGTATTCAGAAAAAAAATGAATGAATTCTTTTACAAGACTTGGGAGAGCCTGTTATCTATGATTCAAAATCCAGTTATACTAAAAATAAGCAAACACACAAATACATAAAATTCAATTATTCAAAAATCAAAAGGCTCCACATGGCAGAAAATTTCATAAGCAGGTCAAATGACACACTGGGAGTAAATATCTTCAATTCATTGTAGACAAAGGATTTACTTCCCTAATTTACAAAGAGCTTCTATGTTGAAAAGAAAGATTGATTGAGGTAAAAGGACAAGAACCAACATCCAAAAAAAAAGGGGAATACAAACAATCCTTAAAGATATAAAAATATGCTCTACCTCACTCGTGTATTAAAAAACAAAACAAAACAAAACTCTACACTGAGATAACATTTCTCACCAATAAGACTGGCAAAAATCCAAAAGTTCAACAGCACAATCTCACCAGCACAATCTCACCAGCACAATCTCACAGAACTGGGTTCTGCAAAATAGTACCATCCCAGTGGAGTTTCTGGTACTATTTACCTGCAACACATTTAAACTTTGATATAGCAATCCCATGTCTAGACTCTACTTCACAAACACACCCTCTAAATATCTAAAGATTATTCATGTGGAACTGTTTATTATAGCACAATATTGTAAATAACGTAAGAGTCCATCAATAGAGAACCTAATGAATTAATTTCTATATCCACAGGATATTTTGCAGCTGTTAAAAAAACTAGAATCAGGTGCCTGGCTAGATTAGTACGTAGAACATGTGACTCTTGATATCGGGGTTGTGACTTCAAGCCCTACGCTGGGTGTAGAGATTACTTAAAAAATAAATAAATAAAATCTTAACAAAAAAATTAGAAAAGGGGGAAGGAACTCTGAGGAAGATTCCCTCTGTTTTATTGAGAAAAAGTGAAGAACAGTGGATATAAATATGCTGCCTTTTGTATTGGAAGAGGAAGAAAAAATATGTATACTTGCCTTTACTTGCAAAAAGGGTACTAGAAAGTAAATGAAAAACTAATAAAATTGTTACCTTTGGGGGGAAGACTAGGAGAACAACAGTGCAAATGAGACTTCTCTATATACACATGGTTGAATTTATTTTTTGTTGAATTACTTCTGTTCTTTTAACTTTTATTTATAAATTTTTACTTTCATCAAATACATGCTCTATATCAACTATTACAAAGAAGTTTATATGATAAAGCAAATCCCTCCACCCCAATCCTAATCTTTAAACAGTTCTCAGTCTAATGGTTGTCCCTATAACCCTAGATAATATGGTTATACCACTACTTTTGAGTTATCAACTTTAAAAATAAACCAACTTAACTCTAATATGAAACCTTAAAAATTTATCTCTTAAACTTTTCCATTTTCTTGTCCTCTTAATGTTTGAAATATATGTGATTAATTTTAATTCTTAAATAATTTATCTTTAACTCTTAAATACTAACTGTATAGTTTTATTGCTTATTTTGTGAATTTGACAACCTCTTAATTCTCCATTTTGAAAGACAAAGCTGTTAGGGCAAGTTATCTGTTCTCTCCTTCCCTGTCTCTGCCAGCTTCACTTTTATTTTTTATCTTTATACTTGTTACATTCTGGCCTGCAACAAGAGCATTCTAGGCTTCCTTCACTCATATCCTGTCCAAGTTTGACTCAAAGCTAAAAACTCATTAAACAGCATTTACATTTTTATGACTATGTAAATATTGTTCAAGGAAACATATACCTTATCACATTTCACTCTTTACAGTCTAATGTCACAAAATTAGGACCACTTGAAAAAAAAAATTCCTAGAATGAAGATCAAGTGGTCAATCTCTTAATATCACACCACATTCTAATTTGGTTCACAGTGAGCTCATGATTTCCTTTCTTTTTCTGCTTCCTCCTGCTTCAATCAAGAATGCTTTCTAAAAAAAAAAAAAAAAACAGAATGCTTTCTAGGCCTTCTGAACAAGTTTTCTTTTTAGTTTTCTGGGTTGGCTTAACTTTTTTTTGAACTTGTGTCTTCATTGTCCTTAGTTTACTTGATCATTTTGCCACAGTATCTTTAGGTAACCACCTAAAATGATGGTAAACACAAAGCAAACTCTCTGGATCCATGCATGTCTGAAAATTCTATCTTCATAGTTGTACCCTCATAATTAAACATCTGACTTAGTAAAAAAAAAAAAAAATTCTGGGTTAATATTGTCCTAAGAAAATTATAAACACTGTCCCATTTTCATTTAGCACATAGTGTGGCTGGTAAGATGCCAGAATGACATTTATTTCTTTGAAGGTGACTTGTTTATTCCCTCCTGAAAGCTTTCACAGTCATGTCTTCATGGAATTCTAAAATTTCACAATAATGTATCTAGGTGATGGTCCTTTGTACTCACTGTACTTGGTAATAAACAGGTTAATCTGAAGCCTGAAATTAGCAAATTAACATGAACTGTTAATTCCCATCTCCAAAACCATGGAGAACGTGCACATGTGTGGTTTTTTAAGGAACCAAAATAATGAGAGAGAAACCTTGAGGAAGTTGAAGGCCAATTTGAACTAGTACATGGGGGAGGGATGATGGAGACAAGTAGCTACCAACTACAGTTGAGAACACAAAGGTCTCAGTGTGAGGACAAGCTGGAAGAAAGGTTTTTGAATTCTATTCCTGCCTAAAAATATTCTCAGAGATACATAAGCCTCACCAAATTTGCCACACACAACACAAAATGTTGTATTTTTTTTTTTTTGGAAAAAAAGCACTCAGACCAACTGAAAAACAAAGCTAAGAGATGATGTGAGAGATATAAAAGAAACTGATCAGATATCTTGAAATTTATATTGTTAGAAAAAAAAAAAAAGTTGAGGGGCGCCTGGGTGGCTCAGTTGGTTGAGCCTCCAACTCTCGTTTTTGGCTCAGGTCATGATCTCAAGGTTCTGAGCTCCATGCTCAGCAGGGAGTCTGCTTCCCTTCTCTTTCTCCCTCTGCCCCTCCCCCACTTATACACTCTCCCCCCCCCCTAAAATAAATAGATCTTAGGGGCGCCTGGGTGGCTCAGTCATTAAGCGTCTGTCTGCCTTCAGCTCGGGTCATGATCCCAGGGTCCTGGGATCAAGCCCCGACTTGGGCTCCCTGCTCGGCGGGAAGCCTGCTTCTCCCTTCTCCCACTCCCCCTGCTTGTGTTCCTGCTCTCGCTATCTCTCTCTCTGTCAAATAAACAAATAAATAAATCTTAAATAAAATAAAATAGATCTTAAAAAAAAGTTGAATCCTAGAGAAAATGAGAAATACATATAATCCAAAACTAAAATTCTGGATCATCATCATTATGATGAAATATAATAAGGAAAAGAGATAAATCAACATTGAGTTGAAATGTTAATACATGCCTCTTACAAATAGAACAAACATACAAAATATGACCAGAAAAAAAGCAAATAATACAATCAATAACTTGAGTTAATAGATACGTTGACTGCAGAAACAGACATCCAGCTAAGAATACACACACAAAAAGATACTGTATCAGGTTGACAAACTTTATCTGTAAAGGGTCAAATATTAAGTATTTTAGGCTTTGCAGGTCATATGGTCTCTGCCACAATACACAAAAGCAACCACAGACAATATGAAAATGAATAAGCATGGCTGTGTTCCATAAAACGTCATTTACAGACACTGAGACACAAATCTCATCTATTTTTCACTTGTCATAAGACACAGTAATCTTCCGATTATTTTTATTTATTTATTTATTTATTTTTACTATTTGCAAGTGTAAAAGCCATTTTAGCATTTAAGCTTTCAGGATGTATAAAAACAGATGGCAGTGAACTATGTAGCCCTTGGGTCATAGTTTGCCAATCCCTACATTAGTTTGTAAAATAGAAAGAAATCTCAATATAATCCAAAAGAATATATTGAACAGAAACCCTACAATAAAATTAGAAATAATAACAAAAAAGTAGCTAATGTTTGGAAACTAAAATTTTAACACCAGTAAACAATCTTGAGTTAAAAAGGACATTTTTTTAAATCATAATAAAAATGTAAAAATACTTAAGATACAATAAAATGAAAATACAAACTTATGGTTTCCAGCTTTAACACTTTAAGATAAATTTACAGTTGAAAAAGGGAAATTTAAAAATAAGTGGGTTAAATATCCAATTCAAAGAAGTTAGAAAAGGAGCAAGAGAACAAACCCAAACTAACATGAAAGAAGAAAAAATTTTAAAGACCAGAAAACCATGAAATCAAGAACTGAAAAAATCACTTAAGGATTAATAAAAACCAAAAACTGGTTCTTTTAAAACAATACCTGGGCCTCTAGCATAACAGATCAAGGACAGAAGAAACAAACAATTCAGAACAAAACAAGAATAACTGAGGACTACAGAGATTAAAAATTAACATGAGTATTATGAACTGCAGAATAAACTTATAAAATAAATAATAAAATGAATGCATTCCTAGAAAAATATAGAATTCAGAAATTAGTGAGAGAGGAAACAGAGAACTTGAATTAAACCATACAAATTAAAGATACTGAATTAATAAAGACCTCCCGTCTTCTATTCCCAACCCAGGCCCAGATGGCTTTACAGGTGAGATCAACCAAACTTTCAAGGGAAAAACAATAAATTTACAGTGGAAAACCTGGCAAACACAACCTTA
>NC_138382.1:61388369-61414604 GCF_054177405.1 Leptonychotes weddellii
AAGAAAATGTGGTATACACACACACACACACAAACACACAGGAATATTATGCAGCCATCAAAACAAATGAACTCTTGGGGCGCCTGGGTGGCTCAGTCGTTAAGCGTCTGCCTTCGGCTCAGGTCATGATCCCGGGGTCCTGGGATCGAGCCCCGCATCGGGCTCCCTGCTCGGCGGGAAGCCTGCTTCTCCCTCTTCCACTCCCCCGCTTGTGTTCCCTCTCTCGCTGTGTCTCTCTCTGTCAAATAAATAAATAAATCTTTAAAAAAAAAAAATGAACTCTTGCCATTTGCAACGATGTGGATGGAACTAGAGGGTAATTATGCTAAGGGAAATAAGTCAGAGAAAGGTAAGTATTATATGATCTCACTGATATGAGGAATTTGAGAAACAAGACAGAGGATCATAGAGGAAGGGAGGGGGAAAAATGAAACAAGACGAAACCAGAGAGGGAGACAAACTGTAAGAGACACTTAATCTCAGGAAACAGACTGAGGGTTGCTGGAGTGGAGGGGGGTAGGAGGGATGGGGTGGCTGGGTGACAGACATTGGGGAGGGTATGTACTATGGTGAGCACTGTGAATTGTGTGAGACTGATGGAGTCACAGAC
The DNA here is from genome assembly GCF_054177405.1 of Leptonychotes weddellii. NCBI lineage: Eukaryota > Metazoa > Chordata > Mammalia > Carnivora > Phocidae > Leptonychotes > Leptonychotes weddellii. The sequence goes on from NC_138382.1 coordinate 61,388,980, forward strand.
CTGTACCGCTGAAACAAATAATACATTATATGTTAATAAAAAGCAAAACAAAACAAAAAACAAATTTCAGGAAATGTAAAAAGACTAAACTGATTCAAAGTAACATTAAAAAAACCAGTAACATGAAGGTATCTGGAAAAACCTTAAATATTTAGAAATTAAACCACGCACATAGAAACAATCATGGGTCACAGGAGAAATCACAACAGAAAATAGTTTAAACTGAGTGAAAATAAAAACCCAGTGTAGCAGGGGCCTCTGGGTGGCTCAGTTGGTTAAGCATACAACTCTTGGTTTTGGCTCGGTGGTGGTGATCTCATGGGTTGTGAGATCCAGCCCTGTTTCTGGCTCCTAGCTCAGCAGGGAGTCTGCTTGGAGATACTTTCCCTCTGCCCTTCCCCCACACCTGCACGCACTGGTATAACAAAATCTGTGGGATACAGCTAAAGAAATTTAAAATCAGAATTAACATAGGATCTATTTTTTAAAAAACTGAGTTCATAATTAAAAACTTTACCACAAATAGCTATACTGAATTTTATCAAAGATTTAAGGAACAAATAACATTAATCTTATACAAACTCTTTTTATAAAAGGGACTACTTTCTAACTTATGTCAGTTTTGGTCACTTAATATTTTCTGTCTTTAAAGGAATTTGTACATTTCATTTAAGTTACTTATTACCTCCTACATTCTCGCAGTTTGATTTACTCTCGATAAAAATGAAAACAGAACAAATAAAACTTTTGGGATGTGGCTAAAGCTGTGTTTAGAGGAAAATATATAGCACTAAAATGATTACATTAAGACATCTCAAGTGAGGGGTGCCTGGGTGGCTCAGTCAGTTAAGCATCTGCCTTCAGCTCAGGTCATGATCACTGGGATCGAGCCCTGCATCGGGCTCCTTGCTCTGCGGGGAGCCAGTTTCTCCCTCTCCTCCCTGCTTATACTCTCTCACTGTCTCTCCTTCTCTTTCTCTCAAATAAATAAAATCTTTTTTAATTTTATTTTATCTATTTGACACAGAGAGAGACAGCCAGAGAGGGAACACAAGCAGGGGGAGTGGGAGAGGGAAAAGCAGGCTTCCCGCAGAGCAGGGAGCCTGATACGGGGCTCAATCCCAGAACCCTGGGAATATGACCTGAGCCGAAGGCAGACGCTTAACGACTGAGCCACCCAGGCGCCCCAATAAATAAAATCTTTAAAAAATATATATCTCAAGTGAAAATACCAAGTGCTGGTGAGAATTTCTAGTAATAGTAACTCTCAAACACTGCCAATTAGTACTCTGGAACTATCTAGTAAAGCTGAACATGTGCATTACCCCTACACCACTCTGCAATTTCTCTTCTGGAGTAGTATGCAAACCTTTAAGATGGTCCCCACTGCCTAGTATTCACACCCAGGACACCCTACCCTTCGGTGTAGGCTACACCTAGTGACATACCTCTAAGAGGAGAATACTTTAGCAAAAGTGATAGGTTGCCCCCTCCCAGATTAGGTTTCAAAAGACTGACTTCGGCTTAACTCTTACTCTGTCTATTGGTTACTTGGGAGAAACAAGTTGCTGAGGCAAGCGCACTATTGAGAGACCCAGGTGGCAAGAAATTGAGTGCAGCCTTAAGCCAACAAGAAATGAGGAAGTGAGGCCCTCAGATCAACAGCCTAGGAGGAACAGACTCCTGCCAGTCACATGAGTGAGCTTGGAAGCAGATTCTTCCACAGAAAATGACTGCAGCATCTACCAACACCTTGATAACACTCTTATGTAAGAGCCCCAAAGTCAGAGGACTCAGCTAAGCCATACCTAGATTCCTGACCCACAGAAAATGTAAGAGAATAAATCTTAATAATAGAGTGAAAGTGATGAAATAGAAAAGTCAACCAAGAGAAAATAAATGAAATCAAAAATTGCCTTTTGAAAAAGATCAGTAATACTGAAAACCTCTAGCTAGACCAATCAGCGAAAGAAGAAAGAAAGAAAGAAAGAAAGAAAGAAAGAAAGAAAGAAAGAAAACATGAATTACCAGTATCAGAACTGAAAAGATGGAAATCATTACAGATCCCAGACAGATTAACAAGATAAGGAAATATGAGCAATTTTATGCCCCTATATTCAACAATTTAGCTCCAATGTACAAATTCCTTGAAAGATCCAAATCCAACATCCATTCATGTTAATAAAAAACAGCAATGAACAGAAAGCAATTTTTCAACATGAGAAAGGCATCTAAGAAAAACCTACAGCTAACAAAGATGGACTGCTTTCCCTTATGAGCAGGAAGAAGATAAGGATGTTGTCACCTCTACTTAGCATCATACTGGAGGTCTTAAATTTTGAATTAAGGCAAGAAAAAAAATCATCCAGACTGGGAAGGAAGAAATAAAACTATATTTACAGATGACATGATCATGTACATAAAAAAAAAAAAAATCCTAAGCAATTAAAAAAATACAATAACAGCAATAAGTTACAGAGCAAATGTGCGAAGTATTTCTGTATATTGACAAGAACACAATTTGCCATACAAAAAAGGGATACATTTAAAATATACATGTAAACCTGTACACTGAAAATTACAAAACAGCACTAAAAGAAATTACAGAAGACCTAAAAAATTGAAATACTCTATTCTACAGATTACAACACTCAGTATGGTTGAAACGTCAATTTCTCCCTAATTGACCTATATAGTCTGTGCAATTGCAGTCATTATCCCAGCTTCTAAATAGAAACTGATGAGCTAATTGTAAATTTTTAAGTAAATGACTTAGTATAGCTAAAACAATATTGATAAAGACGAACAAAGTTGGAGGACCTACACTACTTGATTTTTTTTTTTTTTTAAAGATTTTATTTACTTATTTGCCAGGGAGAGACACACACAGAGAGAGTGAACACAAGGAGGGGAGTGGGAGAGGGAGAAGCAGGCTTCCCGCTGAGTAGGGAGCCCGATGCAGGGCTTGATCCCAGGACCCTGGGATCATGACCTGAGCCGAAGGCAGACGCTTAACGAGTGAGCCACCTAGGTGCCCCTACACTACTTGATTTTAAGACACACTATAAATCCATTGTTATCAAGACAGTGTGAGATTAACATAATAAATAGATAATGGATAAAAATTCAGTGTGCATAAATAGACACACTCACAAATGGTGAGCTGATTTTCAAATAATGGTACCAAAACAATTCATTACATAAAGGAGAATCTTTTTAACAAAAGGTGCTGAACTAACTAGATAACCATATGGAAACAAGTCAATCTCCACCTCTACCACATACAAAAACAAATCTGAGATTCATCTCAGACCTAACCTTTTATAAAAGTTAAAAGTACAGACTTTTTTTAGATTTTACTTATTTATTTGTCAGAGAGAGACAGGGAACAAGCAGGGGGAGCGGCAGGCAGAGGGAGAAGCAGGCTCCCTGATGAGCAAGGAGCCCAATGTGGGATTTGATCCCAGGACCCTGAGATCATGACCTGAGCCAAAGGCAGACTCTTAATCGACTAAGCCACCTAGGCGTCCCAAAAGCACAGTTTTTTTAAAACAAATAGAGTATCTTTCTATCCTTGGGATAAGCCGATTTCTTAGACAAGAACAGAAAGCCATAACCAAAAAATGGAAAAGGAATTTATCAAAATTAAATTCTTCTATTTATCAAGACACCATTAAGAAATGAATAAACAAGCAACAGACTGAGAGAAAATATTCACAACACATATATCTAAAAAAGGACTTACACCTAGAATATATAAAGAACCCTTAAAACCCTATTTCAAAGAACAGAGTCCAAATAAAGAAAATATTGAAGATCTTGGGAAAAAAACAGACGGGAAAAAACACCTTACATACATAGAGAGGAATAAAGGTAAGAATTACAGGTTTCTTTCTCATCAGAAACACCGCAAGCATCAAGAAAATAGAATGAAATATTTAAAGTATTAAGAAAAAAAAAAACACCCAGTAACCTAGAATTCTGTATGAAAAGCATCCTTCAAAAGTAAAGGATGGGGCACCTGTATGGCTCATTCAGTTAAGTGTCCAACTCTTGGTCTCAGCTCAGGTCTTGACGTGTGTCCGAGCCCTGAATTGGGCTCCACACCAGGCATGGAGTCTACTTAAAAAAAAAAAAAAGGTAAAGGAGAAATAAAGACTTTCTCAGACAAAAACCAAGAGAACTGATTGTCAGTAGACCTGCTCTGCAATAAAAGTTAAAAGAGAAAAAAAAAAAAGTTTTTCGGAGAGGAGCCTGGGTTAGCTCAGATGGTTAAGTGTCTGCCTTCAGCTCAATTCATGATCTCCAGGTCTGGGATCCAGCCCCGTGTCTGGCTCCCTGCTCAACAGGGAGTCAGCTTCTCCTCACCTCCCCCATGTGTGTGCATGCGCGTGCTCTCTCTCTCTCTCAAATGAATAAATAAAATCTTAAAAAAAAAAGTTGTTCTTTGGAGAGAAGGAAAATTACATACATCAGAAACTCAGATCCACATAAGGAAAGGAAGACTGTGGGAGAGGGACTAGATGAAGGTAAAATAAAATATACATCTTATTCTTAATTGATCTAGAAGATAACTGTTAACATGATGTCATAATCGTAACAATGCAGTGGATGATTATTGCATTTGGTTAAGTGAAATGAAGGGTAACAGTGTCATAAGGGACAGGAAGGAGTAAATGAAAATGCTGTCATAAGGTGTACATAAAGCAGTATAGTGTTATCTGAAGGTGGACTTTGAGTAGCTAATGTCTGTATACTGCACACATTAGAATGTATAGGGCAACCACTAAAAAAATGTTTAAAGTAAGTATAAAATCATACAAATTGTTCAATTAAAACCAGAGGAGGAAGAAAATGAAACAAAGAACAAGTCAATGAATAGGTTAACAAAACCACAGGCCCAACATGGCATCACTTAAGACAAATCATGACTTTCTGCCATCTTTCCGTGCCGCCATAATGGTGCGCATGAATGTCCTGGCAGATGCTCTCAAGAGCATTAACAACACTGAGAAGAGAGGCAAACGCCAGGTTCTTATTAGGCTGTGCTCCAAAGTCATAGTCCGGTTTCTCACTGATGATGAAGCATGGTTACACTGGCGAATTTGAAATCACTGATGATCACAGAGCGGGGAAAATTGTTGTGAACCTCACGGGCAGGTTAAACAAGTGTGGAGTGATCAGCCCCAGATTTGATGTGCAACTGAAAGATCTAGAAAAATGGCAGCATAACCTGCTCCCGTCCTGCCAGTTTGGTTTCATTGTACTGACAACCTCAGCTGGCATCATGGACCATGAAGAAGCAAGATGAAAACACACAGGAGGGAAAATCCTGGGATTCTTTTTCTAGGGATGTAATACATACTTGCAAATAAAATGCCTCAAAGGAAAAAAAAAAAAAGACAAATCATGAAATCTGGACAGTCAAGAATTTTCTGATCAGCATCAATAAGGTAATCTGTCACAGGGCCCTCTCAATCCCCCAAAGGAAGATGAGGTAATCTGCATAATAAGACCCTGTAAAAGAAAGTGATCTTGCCTAAACAATCCTTTCTTTTCTTTCGCTAGTAACTTCTTGCCCCACCTTCCTTCCTATAAAAACCTGTTGTACAAGACCTTGAAGCTCCCCTCTACTTGTTAGCTGGGATGCTGCCTGATTCATGAATCGCGTAATAAATCCAATTAGATCTTCAAATTTCCTAGGTTGATTTTTTTTAACAATAGAAAACAGTTATGAACAAGGAAGATATTAATCCAACTAAATCATCCCCTGAAGTGTGAATGGTCTATATATACCAATTAAGAGAAAGACTGTCAGAGAAGATTAAAAAAAGACCTTACTAGGGGCACCTGGGTGGCTTTTATCTGCTTTTCGCCCAGGTCAGGATCCCAGTGTCCTGGGATCCAGCCCTGCATTGGCTCCCTGCTCAATGGGGAACCTGCTTCTCCCTCTGCTCCCTCTCTCTCTCAAATAAATAAATTTTAAAAATCTTAAAAAAAAAAAATTAAAAATAATAAATAAAATTAAAATAAAAAAATAGGTAAAAGGAGCGCCTGGTTAAGCAGCCAACTCTTTGTTTCAGCTCAGGTCATGATCTTAGGGTCCTGAGATCAAGCCCCAATCAGGCTCTGTGCTCAGAGACAGTCTGCTTAAGACTTTCTCCCTCAGCCCCTCTCCCCATGCCCTATTTCCCTTCCTCCCTCCCTCTCGCTAAAAATGAATATTTTTTTTAAAAACATTTTATTTATTTGAGAGACAGCGTTAGAGAGATCGTGGAGGGAGGGGAGAGCAGAGACAAAGGGAGAAAAAGACTCCCTGCTGAAGAGGGAGCCCGATGCAGGGCTAAATCCCAGGGCCCCTGGACCACGACCCAGCCAAAGGCAGCCACTCAACCGAGGCACCCAGGCGCCCCAATAAATAAATCTTTTTAAAAAAACAGGTAAAAGACTTAATAGACATTCACAAAAGGTAAGTGAATGACTAAAAACACATGAAAGGGTAGAAATACACAAAAAGGTAAGCACCACCACCAGTCATGAGATCAATGCAAATTAAAACTATAATGAGCTACTGTTAGCAATTCTGGTTACACCCATTAGAATGGATAAAAGTGAAGACTGGCAATATGCACAGGTAAACAAGGATGTGGGCAACCTAAAGTCTAATACAAAGCTAGGTAAGAGTATAAAGTGGTACAACATTTAACAAAATAGTTCGAGAGTTTGTTACAATTTATTATTTTTTCTTTTTTTTTTTTAAAGATTTTATTTATTTATTTGAGAGAGAGAATGAGAGAGAGCACATGAGAGGGGGGAGGGTCAGAGGGAGAAGCAGACCCCCCGCCGAGCAGGGAGCCCGATGCGGGACTCGATCCAGGGACTCCAGGATCATGACCTGAGCCGAAGGCAGTCGCTTAACCAACTGAGCCACCCAGGCGACCGAGTTTGTTACAATTTAAAGATACACATTATCTAATTCTACTCCTCCCTATGCTGTAGAATGAAACCTACATCTACCCAAAGACTTAAACAAATGCTTATAGCAGCTTTATTCATTATAGCCCAAATCTGGAAAGAACCAAACATCTACCAACATGAGAATACATTTTAAATATTGTAATACATTCACATAATGGAATACTCTCAGAAATAAAAATAATGAACTACTGACACATGTAACATGGTTGAATCTAAAAATCATTTTGCTGAAGGGCGCCTGGCTGGCTCAGTCGGCCAGTTGAGCGACCAGCTGAGCAAGGGACTCTTGGTTATGGCTCAGGTGGTGATCTCAGGGTCATGAGGTGGGGCCGAGATAGTGAGGCCCCCTCTTCCTCTGCCCCTCCCCCCCTAAAATAAATAAATCAATCTATAAACAATCATTTGCTGAGTAAAAGAAGCCAGACATCAAAGAGCTTACACTGTATATACGATGCGTAAATATTTTATTCCATTTATATTAAGTTCAGAAACAGGAAAAAATAATCTATGATGATAGAAATCAGAACAGTTTTCTAGAATGAGTCTGGAAAAAGACAACAAAGAACATTTTACAGTGATTTTCTAGTGCCTTGACTGGGGAGTAGGAAACACAGGTGGATACATTTGATAAAATTTATTGCACTGTATCCTTGAAAACTATGCATTTCACTCTATGTAAATTATAGCCCAATTAAAAAAAAAAATTCCAGCAATGGCCTTCTATATTTTGTATAGCTCAAGCACAGCAGCAGGCAAGCTTTTTCTGAAAAGGGCCAGAAAGTAAATATTTTAGGCTTTGTGGTCATAAGATCAACGGCTACAACTATTCAACTCTACCATTCGATTGTGAAAGTCACCAGACAATATGGAATTAGCATGGCTGTGTTCCAACAAAACTATTTACAAAACAGGTGGCAAGCTGGATTTGGTCCACAGGCTGTACTTTGCTAAGCTCTGGTCAAGCAAATAAAAAGCTGATCTTCAAAATTAATTTAAATATGCTGTTTCGTTCTTTCCTTTATATTGACAGGCATGATCATTATTAGAAGCCAATTTTAGTCCACTAAACATGAGTTTTTCTATACTCATCTAATCATTTAAAATAGGAAGACTACCCAGAAAACATATGGAGTATCATCATTTTAAAAAATCATATTTTAGGTGAGCCTGGGTGGCTGTCGGTTAAGTGGCCAATTCTTGATTTTGACTCAGGCCATGCATGATCTCGGGGTCGTGAGACTGAGCAGCATCAGGCTCCCAGCTCAGCAGGGAGTCTGCTTCTCACCCTCTTCCTCTCCCCCTTCCCCGACTTATGAGACAGAGAAAAGGAGAGAGAGAGAGAGAGAATGGGCGGGGGGGAAGAGGGAGAGGGAGGGGAGAAAGCAAACTCCAGGGGGAGCCCAATAGGGGGCTCAATCCCAGGACCCTGAGATCATGACCTGAGCCAAAGTTGGACTCAACAGCCTGAGCCACCCAGGTGCCCAAAAATCATTTGTTCTAGTAATTACTATAGTACTTTGGAAAAATAACCACAAATATGGGAAATACCTGAGTTTCAGATAAACTAGTATAAGCTGGAAATTTAAAATACACTTAGGTACACACACAAAAAGCTATGTTACCCACCATGCTGACAGTTTGATTTATCTGGTATAATAAAGTTCTTGACACGCGTTCATTATCAGTCATCTCTAAAAACAATTCAGCTTTCTTTCCCTAAAATAAAGGATTTCATATTTAAGGATATTTTTAATTCTTTAAAAATGAAACTCATATTATTTTTCTGAATCCGGGAAAACAACTTATGGACCATAAGTGAAATCCACTCTTGCCACTGGCTAAAACTATGTGTTGTATCATCATATTCAGATAGCGGAGGAAGGTAAGTAACTGACATTCTTAAAGGATTTCTAATTTGCTGATTTTGGTTTATTCAATCTAGATGAATTATGAGCCTTATTAGCCTATTACCTGGTAACTAAACTCCTTGGATGGGATCCAAGAAAGAAGCAGAACAATCTTAGGAGAAATTCTCCATATAATGAGTAATTTTACAGACATTTCCAGTATTTAAGTCTATACAAATATAGACTGCCTAGTGAAACAACTAAATCAGCTTATTTTTTCTTCAGAGTAGGATCTGATCTTTGTTTTTAGAGCGCTTGCTGCTAAACAGGTAGTCAGAAATCCAAATCATGTATTCAAATCTGAATGCCGTGCCTAATCTTTTTCTTTATCACTAAGATATATTTTCCCCCGTAGTAAAAAAGGCATAATAGCCCTTCAAGCATAATTTCTCAACTCAAAAATGTAAGTTTTATTTTAAATGTCTCATGTATTCATTTTTGCCAGATAAACTCTAGAATCACAAATTACTTTTCACACAACATTCACTTTAAATATCCTTTCCCTCACAGGTACCTACAGAGACACCAAAAGTGATCCTAGATATGAGCCTACAGTTTCTGTATCTCCTAGCGTCATTCCCAAAAGAAAGTGACTTAAGTATGGGGGGTAGGGGGGAGAAGAAGAAGAAAAGCATATCTCACTAAAGAGGTTCCTCCATTTTTTTTCAATTCACAAAACATGTTCAAAGTTTGTCAAAGCAAGCTAACTCCACCCAACTTCAAAAGATAGTATAAGCAGCAGTTCCCTATTATGTTAATCTCAGAATCCTATTGTTAGTTTCATAAGCTATTATGCTTATTTTTTAAGGTATTAGAAGATGAGCACCACCACCAGATCCAGTAACTGCAAATGTGGAAGTGCTGAAATTGCTAGCAAGAAGAGATGATGAAGAGATGAAGGACAGAAAGTGGTGAAACAATTTTACATAAAATACATATAATATAAACATGAATTATTTATTTTTGCTTTCTATAGTAATCCAAACTATAAGTGGCCTCTAGAACTAGATTCTCAACTCAGTATATCAAATATCAAATTGCTAAAGGAAACCTTAAAACACCCATTTATATTTTAAAAGCCTCATACTGGTGAACATTGCTTACTTGATTTATATTTTAGAATTCAATAAATGAGAAGACTGATGAAACTAATGTGACTTAAAGAGTTATTACTGTAAAATATTAATTATCCAGCTCTCCTGTTCACTTTCTAGACAGCACCCTTATTACTGGCAGCTAGTTATATTAAAAAAAAAAAAAGTCAGGGTTTGGAACCAGGAAGACACGGGTTTGAACTCTGGTGCACCACACCTTGAAAACAAACTTTCTGAACCTATTTTTCCATCTCTAAAATGGGAATTTATTAATACCTACCTTGAAGGACTGTTACAATTAGTGAAATAGGTGTACAGCAGCTGGCACATACTAGGAATTGAAGAAACTTTAGCTGCTATTATTATTTTATTACTCAAAAACACATCCAAGAGAAAATACAAGAACAAACATGATAGGGAAATACAGCCTAGGCTATATTTAACTGCTAAAACAAAACAAAATCAAACAAATAAACTCTGAGAGTTCAAGTAAAACTTTGGGCTAAACTTTTTGCTCACATTTTAGATATACAATAATATTGTAGCCCCTCTTTATAAATATGTAAAATCCAAAATCAAATACAGGTCCACTTATTTTGGAGCTAAATAAAAATGAAAGACTATTATCACACAGTAAAAAAGATAATTTTATGAACAGGTGAGATGATATCACCACTGGAAAAAAAAAAAATGCCGAAACTAAGATTTAAAAAAGCTTATGAAAGGATAGTAAAAGAGTCCTACCTTTAAACCGACTGCTATAAGATCTGTAACAACACTGTATGGAAAAAGTAAAAAGAGAAAATGGAAAACAAAGTTAGAGAACAAGTTTTTAAAAGACAGAGATAATAAGATTAAAGAAAAAAAGGAAAAGCATTATAATAATAAAAATTAATAAAAAGAAGAATGTGATGAGTTGTGAAATGTTAATACAAAGAAAAGTGATGGGACCGTCTAGCAACAGCAGAGTGTAAAAGCAAAGCTTTAACCACAATATAAGAAACAAATAGTAAATCAAATTCTTTCAGTATTTATTAAAGTATAGCTGTGTTTCAATAAAACAATATGTGTTTATCCATTTACCTCTATTTAACAAATCCAAATCAAAACTTAAAATCACCAAAGTTCATTCTTTTAAATCACTGGTCTGAATTAACATGTTTTAAAATTTTAAATGAAACAAAACTGTGAGTGGCTTTTACAGAAATAGAAGGTATCTTGCAAATTTGTATCTACCGCCCGAAACAGCTCACCAAAATATAACCAAGATAGTCTCTCAGAACTAAAATAAATGCAAATATCAAATTTCAGACATGAAAATTTTCAAAGATCTGCTTTTTAAAAAAACTCTACCACATCAAAACTGTGTTTAAGTATAAATTATCTCAGGAGGAAATGAAAACGTACACACACACACACAAAAGACAGTTGGGATTTGAGGAAGAACTAGAAAGATACATTGACCGGTGGTTTGCTGTTTCTTTTTTTAACTATCCAAAATAATGAAAAAGGACCTTTTCAGGCTGTGGGAAAAATGCAGAAAGTTAATTAGCCTCCTGAAAGCAAATATTCACTGTGTTAAAAACCACATCCCTTAACCCCAAGGTGTAAAAACTCCTATAAAGTTCTCTCAAACAAAAATCCATCTTTTCTCGTCCCAAAGAAACCATCTTCAATTACAGTTTACCTCCGTATCTCCTAAAAGAAAGCTCCAACTAAATTCTATAATTAATAACCTATAATGCCATTACTTAAAAAAAGTAAACAAATTTATGAATCTGGATTGTTCAATGATGCAAATTTGTTTTAAACAATAACCATGTAGATTTTTAATTTTTCCTGATAGACTTTTGAAACTTGAAATTCATTTCTCTGAAATTTAAATGTGACAAATAACTGTTTCTGCATAGAAAACAAGATTGTATAGGTCCTGAACTTACCTTCCAGAATGTCTTACTGCCCCACATATATAAACCAATAAACTCATTCTTAGCTTTAAAGCCACATATAGGGTAAAGAGAGAGTTACTAAACTATCCAAGAGTAAGTTTGCACTTCTCAGTTACCCAAAAGTTTAAAAACCAAGATGCATAACTCGAATCCTTTGTCATCACTATAAATTTTCCAATACAAAAAGCTAGCCTGCTTCCATAGCTCAAGTCAAACCGTCTAACGACAACGCACTACACACTGTGAGACATTAATTTCACAGCCTTCCTGAACTGAAATGTTGGCATAATTACACAAATTAAAACAGCAGAACTTTGCACACATATAAAGTGTAACCGAATACGGTGATGTGAAATGAGTTTTCAACGATGTTCTCAGAAAATTTTCAATTAAATAAAAATAGCTTCAATTAAAATACAGAACATCGCAACCATCAATGAAATCTAAAACCGCACTGTCTAAAGTCTGTATCAGTGTGCAATTAGCATTCAAATGAGTTAATCCAAATATACAGATTGAAGGTTATGGAAGTAGATAAATGAAGTCTAACGAAGGCAAAAACTGTTGGAAGATTCCATTGTCTTTACACAGCATGGCAACAGTCATCAACTATATGGTAACATGTACAAGGCTCTTACTGTTTACGCAAGTTCCACATATTCTTCAACCAGGGGGTTTATAGATATGTTGTCCTCAAAAGCAAGTAAAAGGCCAAACAAAAATTCAGATATATAATGGGAATGAATAAGTGGATTTGCAAGCTCTAACAGAGCTGGAGATATTTTTAAAATCTTGATAAACATATGCTACAATTAATCCACGAAGATCCTAACCTAGTTGTTTCCTTAAATATTAAATTATCTGTCAGGTCCCACGCCATATCCCTGGGTTCTCAGAGAAATATTTCTATCAGTGATTCGAAATCTTTTTATTCTGACAACAGACCTCTTTAACTTTTAGAGCGTCTGAACGCTCCCGAAAATTGCAGAAATTCACTAAGTTTCTTTGGGGGGCTATGGGGGCAGGAGTCCATGGTCACCAGGTCCAGACGCCCGGTATACAGAGGTCGTTAGCACAGCTCACAGCCCCAAGTCCGGAGACCTCGGCGGGTCCCCCCGCACGTCGACACCCCGCGGGGGGCCTTGGCTTCGGGACCAGGTCGCCGCCCAGACGTGCCCCGACGCGTGCACTCGCCGTCCGCCTCTCGGCGGCCACTCGCCTCCCCGCCAGGGGAAGCTCCAGCGCTCGCCCCACCTCACCGGTAAACAGCAACTCCCCAAGCGGGAGGACGCCCGCCCCGAGCGCCGCCTCCGCCTCCCCCAGCGCCGCGCACCATTTTCTGAAAGGAAGTGTCGGCAGGCCGGGCCGGGCTCCCCGGACTCTGCGCGCGGAGGGCGGACCCCGGCACCCGGCGGCTGCACCCGGCTTTCCTCCGCTTCCGGGTGTGAGGCTGTGAAGGGGCGGACATTACGGGGGCGCCCCAGCCGGGAGAAGAGGCGGCGGCGGACCGCCCCTCTGCGATTCGGGGCGCCCGGAAGCCCCGCCGTCGGACTCGGCCGGGGTCGCTCCTCCGGCCGCCGGCGCCGCGCCCGGCTCTGCGGCCGCGGCGTGTCCGGCCGAAAGCCGAAAGGAAGCGGGGCAAGCGCAGCCCCGCAGAGCCTTCGAGTACTTACCCATCCATGGCCCAGACGGAGGAGCGCACGGTGCGGGGACTGACGGGCTCACCGCGAGCGGAGGGCGGAGGCGGCGGCAGCTGGGCGGCTCCAGGGACGAGCAAGCGGCGCCTCTCCGGAGCCCCGCCGGGTGGGAGGTGGAGGAGAATGGGAAACAGGGGCGGAGACCAGGGACGCTCCCGCCACCGCCGCGCCCCCGCCTTCCCCACCCCGCAAGCGCGTCCCCGCCTCGCCTCACCCCGCCCCCTAGGGTCGACGCCCTCCCTCCGCCCCGCCCCCAGCCGGCCTCCCGCTCGGCTCCAGGGCGCCCTCTTCCTGCCGTCGCCCTAAGACTCCGCCTCCAGGCCTCTCTTCCCAGCGCACGCGCGCGCCTCGCCCTCGCCTCCCTCCTGCGTTCACGGGAGCGCGCTCCTTGTGCTTCCCGCTTCGCCGCCCCGCCCACCCACCCGCGGGCCCTGCCGGCCTTCCGGCCACTCTGCCTCGGGCCGCCGGGCTCCCACACTTCGGTCTCCCTGCGGGAAGAGCGTTGGAGACCCGGCTCTGGAGTGTAGGTAGGAGTGTCTCGCCAGGACCCCAGAACCTCGGCGGACTGGTGGGCGAGGCTGGCGGTGGCTGGACCCCAAGCACGGAAGCCCGGCGGGGGCCGTGGTCCTCGAAGCGCCGGGTCCTGTAACCCGAGGAAGCCCGGGCTCGGGCCCCGGGCCGGCGCGAACTCCCGCCAGTGCGGGGCCCGAGGGTCGTCCCCTGGGTCCTGGGAGCCGACTGCTGGGACTCGCACCGGCCCGATAAGTATGGTTGGGATTAAAATGAATGAGGTGAATGAAAGAGACTGCCGGAACTTGAGAACCTCTCAGTTGTGTACGGTTTTAGTCTCTGAGTGCTTTTCGAGCCGACAGTCTGGGTTTGAATTTATATGAAACATTCGTTGCACAATACGGAATGGCCACTATGTTGCCAGCGTTTTATAGTTTTTCATATCCCTCCATGTGAAGAAACAAACAAATCCTATGAGGGAGTGATTATTCCCTTTTTTTCAGATGAAAATGTAGACACTAATAGAGTGATTTGCCTACAGTTTCACAGCCACTAGAGCCCCTTCCTCTCCTCTGAGAAAAATTATGTATATAATTAGTGGCAACTCGCTTGTTTGCCCTTTTATATTCTGTCTAGTTCTGAAATTCAGTGATTTTTCAATGCACAGATCATCAAAACTTAAGCCACTAAACGCTGTCCTCGACCAAATTCCTAACCTGACTGGAAAGAGAGGACTGCTCCTCTTCAGCCTCCTCATTTGAGAAGCAAGTAACAAGACGCCTCAATCATCTGTCCTTGATAGTATATCCTGCTTTTAAATAAGTAGGAGCTACTAAAACGACTTAAACTGTCGATTCATCCATCATTAAGTCATTATTTATTGAGTGTTTACTATGTGCCAAGCACTGCAGGGATAACCAAGAAAATCAGGTTCCAGCCTTCATGGTTGAATGGATTCCTCAATGGCTTTATTATTTATTGGCAAAAAACAATTTTCAGATAGCTCAGGTCTTGGGGGCCCTATTTTTAAAGAATTGTATCTAACTTCAATCCCTCTTTCCAAAAGATGAATATATATTTTGTATGTTAAGTCCAAGTATTAAGTTGCAGTTGTAAACATTGCCACCCTACATTGCCAGATGGATGTTAAAAATATGAGCCAAGGGCGCCTGGGTGGCTCAGTCGTTAAGCGTCTGCCTTCAGCTCAGGTCATGATCCCAGGGTCCTGGGATCGAGTCCCACATCGGGCTCCCTGCTCGGCAGGAAGCCTGCTTCTCCCTCTCCCACTCCCCCTGCTTGTGTTCCTGCTCTCGCTGTCTCTCTCTCTGTCAAATAAATAAAATCTTTAAAAAAAAAATATATATGAGCCAAGTCCTTGATGCAATCTTGATATTGTTTTGGGGATATAATCTGTTGATGAAATTTCCTTAATTTTTTTTAGCTACACAAGTAACAAACATAGGTGCTCCTTTTGGAAAATTGAAGTAGTGTTAAATATTAAACACTTATGATTGGGGCGCCTGGGTGGCTCAGTTGTTGAGCGTCTGCCTTCAGCTCAGGTCATGATCCCGGGGTCCTGGGATCGAGCCCTGCATCGGGCTCCCTGCTCAGCGGGAAGCCTGCTTCTCCCTCTCCCACTCCCCCTGCTTGTGTTCCCTCTCTCGCTGTGTCTCTCTCTGTCAAATAAATAAAATCTTAAAAAATAAACACTTATGATTATATTTCTTCACAACCTACACCCTACCCATGATAACCAATGCAACAATTCTGTGAGCATGCTTCTAGACCCTCACCATTTTGTTATTCTTTTTTTTTTTTTAAGATTTTATTTATTTATCTGAGAGAGAGAATGGCAGAGAGAGAGAGCATGAGCGGGGGAGGGTCAGAGGAAGAAGCAGACTGCCCGCTGAGCGGGGAGCCAGATGTGGGACTCCATCCCTGGACTCCAGAATCATGATCTGAGCCGAAGGCAGTTGCTTAACCAACTGAGCCACCCAGGCACCCAAGACCCTCACCATTTTTTATTTGCTCTTTTTACTTAAAAATTCTAGAGATTTTTTCATATCAGTACTTTTCATCTACTTAATTCAGTTTTTTTACATTTATTTTCTCTTTGTAAGTACATTTTTTTTCTTTTCAAATTTTTATTTAAATTCTAGTTAGTTAATATACAGTGCAATATTGGTTTCAGGAGTAGAATTCAGTGGTTCATCACTCACACACAACACCCAGTGCTCATCATAACAAGTGCTCTCCTTAATACCCATCCCCCATCCCCATCTGGCCCATCCCCCACCCACCTCCATCCATCAACCCTCAGTTTTGTTCTGGTGATTAAGAGTCTCTTATGTTTTGTTTCCCTCTCTTTTTCCCCCCTCCCATATGTTCATCTGTTTGTTTCTTAAATTCCACATATGAGTGAAATCATATGGTATTTGTCTTTCTCCATCTGATTTATTTTGCTTAGCATAATACACTCTAGCTCCATCCACGTCACTGCAACTTAATTCATTTTAATACTGCATAATTTATCATAATTTCATGTACCATAATTTATTTAACTTTTTCCAAAATAGTGGAAATTTACATTGTTTCTAATTATTCAAAATAACAATATTGCAAAGAACATCATATATGTATGAGCATCTTTCCACACATGTTTGTTTCTGAGGAATAGATCCCTAGAAGTAGAATTGCAGAACAAAGGGTATAAGCATTTTCAAGTTTGATTAATATTGCCAAACTGATTCCAAAAAGGCTGTACCAATTTACATTTTCTTTATTTAAGAAATAAAAAGTTGTCTTTCTCTTAGCCCCATGCCTTAAGATAGTTGACAAATTTCAGTAGTAAAAAATAAATGTGAAGTTGATCT
This sequence comes from Leptonychotes weddellii, assembly GCF_054177405.1. NCBI lineage: Eukaryota > Metazoa > Chordata > Mammalia > Carnivora > Phocidae > Leptonychotes > Leptonychotes weddellii. The sequence goes on from NC_138382.1 coordinate 61,405,988, forward strand.
GAAACTCACTGTCCATATTACTAACAATAACTCTGAAAAGGCTCCAGTGTAAAGATGGTGCACCTGACTAAAATGAAAAAAACTGTATGACATTTCCTAAATACTTAACATCCCATTTTACAACAGAAGCCTAGATAGAAGAAAACAGCTCACAACAGAAAGCAAGGTAAAACCCTTCTGTTTCCATTGCCTCTTGGTCATAAGTTCAAAAGACTTTTCACTGAGTAAGCTTCCTAGATTTGTGAGTCCCTCTGATTCAAAACAGCGGACAGAATGGAATTTAGGTCTTCTAGGACCACTTTTAGAATCCTAGCTATTCCCATAGTCCATATAGCATGGGAAAACCATGGCCTTCTATAATCTTAGCAAAAGTTTCTGAGTTTCCAGAATGATGGGATATCATCCACATGACCTAGCCTGTCATGAGAACTTTATGTTCTGTATAGTGGCTTTCTGATGGTGACGAGAATAACATGTTCTTAATTTGCTATTCTTTTGAAAAGTAAGCAGTTATAATAACTTCTTTGTGTTTTGTTCTAATTTGTCTAAGAAATTCCCCTGAAACACCTTCACTGAGAAGAGAACCACACACACAACCACTATTATTGTTTGGACAAAATGTAACCTTGGGACATTTCCTTTAAGGCATTCCAGTATGCAGTGATAGTTAACATTTAACTAATATTGCCCTATTCACGTTTACAGGTAAAACTTCTTGATGCAGGGCTTGATCTCACAACCCTGAGATCATGACCTAAGCCGAAATCAAGAGTTGGACACAACCAACTGAGCCACCCAGGCGCCCCCTCCTTTTTTCTTCTAATGTAGAAAATGTAGAAAATTGTAGAAAAAATCGATTTTCTCATGTAAATACATTCTCACATTCACAGAATAAAATGTACTTTGTTCAGATATGTATATGTATTTTTTCTTTTTGCATTTTTTTAAATTTTATTTTATTATGTTATGTTAATCACCATACATTACATCATTAGTTTTTGATGTAGTGTTCCATGATTCATTGTTTGCGTATAACATCCAGTGTTCCATTCAGTACGTGCCCTCTTTAATACCCATCACCAGGCTAACCCATCCCCCCACCCCCCTCCCCTCTAGAATCCTCAGTTTGTTTCTCAGAGTCCATAGTCTTTCATGGTTCATCTCCCCCTCCGATTTCCCCCCCTTCATTTTTCCCTTCCATTTTTTTTTTTTTAAACATGTAATGTATTTTTGTTTCAGAGGTACAGGTCTGTATTCATCAGTCTTACACAATTCACAGCGCTCACCATAGCACATACCCTCCCCAATGTCTATCACCCAGCATTTTTAAATACATTAGTACATTTGTTAATACTTTTATTACAGTTTTAATATCTCTATTAATAAATGAAATTGCTTTAGAGTTTTTGTGGTCTGTACAGTTTTAGTATCAGAATTACGGCAACTTCCTCTGGTAAATTAGAAGATCTAGTTGTAATTCCACTAATGGTTATCTTTAAACTTTAAATATACTTAAATCATCAGCCTCAGAAGCAAAAAATGCTATTTATTGACTCCACTCTGAAAAATGAACAAATTAGCCCTCACCCTAACTCTCATGACTCTCTTTCATTATAGTTAGTTTTGTCAGAGTATTATCATTTTCACATTATGTAAATTTTTTATTAAGAATTATAACCATCACATTAAACTGTATAATCACACCTAAGTGGATTAATGTTCATTGATAGTTGTCTTTTAATTAATTTTTCCATTAGCAGAATTATATCTTCAACAATCTTTTTAGAAGGCATCATGGGTTATCTGTTTCCTGAGTCCTTATGAATCTATTACTTTTCTACATTAAAACTTTAGTGAAGAACTATTGAGTCACTGTCCTCTCCCAGGAAACCCTACTATATACTCTCTTCTAGCATTTAAAACTATGATGGAAAAGATTCAAGCCAGTCTTTTCCTTCTAAAGTTTTTTTTCTTTTTTAAAGATTTTATTTATTTGACAGAGAAAGACACAGCGAGAGAGGGAACACAAGCAGGGGGAGTGGGAGAGGGAGAAGCAGGCCTTCCCTGGAGCAGGGAGCCTGATGCAGAGCTTGATCCCAGGACCCTGGGATCATGACCTGAGCCGAAGGCAGACGCTTAATGACTGAGCCACCCAGGTGCCCCTAAAGGTTTTTTTTTGTTTTTTTTTTTTAAGATTCTATTTTTTAAGTAATCTCTACATCCAGCCTGGGGGCTCAAACGCACAACCCTGAGATCAAGAGTCGTATGGTCCACTGACTGAGCCAGCCAGCACTCCTAAGCCAGTCTTCTATATGAACGATTTCTTTGGGCAGATGCATAAAGAAACCTTTCTTCATCTTTGAAATTTAGATACTTATTTAGAATATGCCTTATTTTAAATATATTAATTTTTCTAGAAACAATCTTATAGACAATTCTCTTATTTATACCCATTTTTTTCCTGTTTGACTATTGTTGTTTACTTATTGGTTTGCCGGTATCTTAACTGAACTAACGTGAGTTAGCTCCTTGGTGAGTCGCAGATAGAAACTACACCAGGTGGAGGTGTCGCACAAAGGAAACTTTAACTGCAGCAAATAGAGATCACAGGGAATAACTTCCAAAGCCGAGATTCCCTGAGCAAGGGTATATGGGTTCCTTTTAATTAGGGTTAGAATGATTATTTAGATGGGGGCCTTGTCATCTCTGTAGAGGCAGGCCTAAGATGGCACATGCACCTTAAGGAAACATGCCTAAACATACATTGTATGTTATGGAAATGAAACTGTACACACACACACACACACACACACGCGTGAGCAGAGGGGGGAGGGGCAGAGAGAGAAGCTGCCTCCCCGCTGAGCAGGGAGCCGCACATGGGGCTCAATTCCAGGACCCCCGGGATCATGACCTGAGCTGATGGCAGACGCTTAACTGACTGAGCTATGCAGGGGCCCCTAAGATTTTAAAACTTTCTAAATAAACTTTACTTTTTAGACAGAAAAATTGTGAAGATAGTCCAGAGTTCTTACATGTCCTACACCTAGTTTTTGTTATTATTAACATCTTACGTGGTAGGGTAGATTAGTCATAATTAATTAACTAATATTGATACATTGTTATTAACTAAAGACCATACTTTATTAAGATTTCCTTAGTTTCTACCTAATGTTGTTTTTCTGTTTCAGGATTTCATCTGAAACACCACATTACATTTAGTCATCATGTTCCTTTAGGATCCTCTTGGCTGTAACAGTTTCTCAGACTTTCCTTGTTTTTGATGACCTTGATAGTTTTGAGGAGTATTGCTCAGGTATTTTGTGCAATGTCCTTCAGCTGGGATTTGTCTGGTGTTTTTGTTAGTTAGTTGGGTTTTTTTTTGGTTTTTTTTTTCCCATGGTTAGACTAGGGTTATAGGCTTTTGAGAGAAAGACCACGGAGAAAAAGTGCCATTTTCATCATGCCATATCAAAGGTATGTATTATTGGGGCACCTGGCTGGCTCAGTTGGTGGAGCATGTGACTCTTGATCTCAGGGTTCTAAGTTCGAGCCCCACATTGGATGTAGAGATTACTTAAAAATAAAATCTTTAGGGGTGTCTGGGTGGCTCAGTTGGCTAAGCATCCAACTCTTGGTTTCGGCTCAGGTCATGATCTCAGGGTTGTGGGATCGAGCCCCATGCCAGCGCAGAGTCTGCTTGGGATTCTCTCTCTCTGCGTCCCCTCTCTCTCTCTCTCAAATACATAGACTCTTTAAAAATATATAAAATAAGACCTTTTAAAAAAAAGGGCATTTTTAAAAAAGATTTTATTTATTTGTCAGCGCACAAGCAGGGGGAGCGGCAGGCAGAGCAGGCAGAAGGGGAAGCAGGCTCCCCGCCGAGCAAGGAGCCTGATGCGGGACTCGATCCCAGGACCCTGGGACCATGACCCAAGCCGAAGGCAGACGCCCAACAGAATGAGCCACCCAGGTGTCCCAAAAGGGCATGTATTATCGACATGACTTATCACAGTTGATATTGACTTTGATCACCTGAGATCATGTTTGTCACCTTTCTTCACTGTAAAGTCATTTTTCCCCCCTTTTCCTACTGTACTCTTCGGGAGATGTCACTGTATACAGCCATACTTAAGGAATGGGGAGTTATTCTCTACCTTCTTAAGGGGGCAGTATTTACATAACCTATTTGGAATTCTTCTACACAGGAAATTTGTTATTTCTCCCCATTTATTTATTTATTCAATCATATAATTATATCAGTATGGACTCAAATATTTATTTTATACTTTGGTTACAACCACTTTATTTTATTGCCCAAATTGTTCCAGCTTTGGCCATTGGGAGGTCTTTCAGTTGACTTCCATGCTCCTTTGACATACCTCCTTCAATGTGAGTCTTTTGGTTTTTGTTTTTGTTTTTCAGCACTTCCTAACTTTCTGCCACTATAAGATGTTCCAGGCTCATCTTGTATATTTTCTGCTCTAGTTCTAGAATTGGTCATTTCTCCAAGGAATACTGATTCTTTTTATTGGAGTAGATTATTAGAAATCAAGTCTAAGGGGCACCTGGCTGGCTCAGTCAGAAGAGCATGCAACTCTTGATATTTGGGTTGTAAGTCTGAACTGCCACATTGGGTATAGAGATTACTTAAAAATCTTAAAAAAAAAAAAAAAAAAAGAAAGAAATCAAATCTGATTTCTAGGTGTTCTCATTTCGACTGGTATTAAGATTGATTTTTTTAGTTTGAGAGTTTCACTCTAGAATGTTATAGGATTTTTATCTTATAGTAAGTGTTTATTTACTCTGTTCAGTTTACTTGGATCAACAGTGACAGATCTGTCTTGTGGGTCACTGTTAACCTTTCAGCCGCCCCTCACTTCCCAGTTTCAATTATAAGTCAGGAAACTGAGTTCTGAAAAATCAAAATGTGTGTTACATTGTCTCTTCTTCAGTTCTGCCTTCCTTGCCATCTGAGAATGGATGCCAAGGTGGCCTTAATTTTTCCATGGTCCACCCATGTCCCTAGTGCTTATTTCTTCAAGTTTCATATTACTGTTGGACCTTTATGACCATCTCATTTACTTTCTAAAAATGGCACTGAGTTGCTATTTAGAGGAAATGCTTATCAAATCTCACTGCCTTCCTTAATTTGGGACAAATTTGGAAGGTATTCTTCATAGTCTGTGGTAAGATTATGGCAGTTCCCTAGTTTCATTATACTTGATATTTTCTTCTCTGGTTTTGGTTCATTTCTGTTCACTTTCCTAGACTTCCCTCTTCCCTGGAAGTTATGTAACCATTAATGACTTTCATTAAAATATTTCTACTCTTCTTGGAGGCTCATTCGTTAAGCGTCTGCCTTTGGCTCAGGTCATGATCCCAGGGTCCTGGAATTGAGCCCCTGCATCAGTCTCCCTGCTCTGCGGGAAGCCTGCTTCTCCCTCTCCCACTCCCCCTGTGTGTTCCCTCTCTCGCTGTGTCTCTTTCTGTCAAATAAATAAATAAAATCTTTAAAACAAATTTTTTTCTACTCTTCCTTTCACCAGCCCTTAACATGATTGTCCCTTACTTTATCTGTCCCTAACTGGTTAACTCACATGTGATTCACCTCAGCATTTTCAAAGAAGGAGGTGGAAAGAAGTAGCAGTGAGTAGGGTAGCAAAGGGAAAGGGGCAACTCCCCCTTTTTTTTTTCTTTTTCCATTTAAGCTGTTACTTACAACTCTTCCTCCCTGAATTGAAGTTAGTCTACTATACTGAGCTGATTTGCTTTTCCTGCCTTCATATCCCATTTGTCTATAGATATGTGAAGTTGATACATACTACAGATGCCTATAATACTGTAAAAGTTCTTATATGGGAAAATAGTCCCTTCTTAGGCATCTGAGAACGTATCACCAATAGCAATTATAGATTTTATTTTGCAACCAGAACAAGCCCTTTACTCTGGACACTAATTCAAACCTTCTCTAAATTTTTTGACATAACTGTTTAATAAGGAGCCAAATAGATTGTTGAGTATATTTTCTTTTTCCTCATTTGCCTTTTCTTGAAATATTAGCCTGTGCAAAAAAGCAGATCATAGTCTATAAGTCAGTGGAAAGTTTCCTGGGATGCCAGACAACTGAATAGAGCTGTTGTTCTCCCTCCGCAATATGTTTCTAAAAAATGTTTAACTGCAGATAATCCCATAGGGCACACCAGGCAAATGTTCAACCTTGAACAGGCAAACAAGCAAAAGGTCAGTAGCAGAAAAACAAAACAAAAGAACAATCTGGAACACTTCTCTATGAAGATATGCTATTTAGGTAACTGGAAAAGCAAATCTCCCCATCCCCACCCCCATCCATGGAGGTGGAGAATAACTTCTATCAGAGGATAATAAGTCCTCATATAGCCTCTCATCTCCTGGAAAAGTAGGAGTGTGAGACCCTAATCAAGAATTTAATTTAGTAGAGGGAGGTAGTAGGATGACACCAACAAGAATTTAATTTGGCACAGAATTAACACATTTGGTAATTCCAGAGCTTGATCTTTGTGTATTAAAGCAGAGGCCATTAAGAGATAGATGGCTCAATTATGAGCCTGATTCTTAAGCTAACTTTGAATGGGTTTCTTTAAATTTGTTTTTTATGGCTTTTAGGCACAGTTTGAAAGCTAGAAGATAAAGAATTAATATTATTCTGCAAAATAAAATGCTATCTTTATAGTGAGCAGGGATGAAGCCATGTTGATTATAGAAGAGTCAAGTAACTTTCTCTCTCAGCTTGCAAAGATTACACATACTAACAATAGAGTATTGTGTCACAGAATTAATGCCTGACTTTAGGAGATGTGGGTGTGTTTGACAGAATAGTTATTTGCTGGATACCAGGAAGAATTAGGTGGAAATACCTCAAGGGAACTGGACTTGGAATACCCACACCCAACCCAGACTCTCTTGCTTAAGTCATATTTTAAATAGAATGAATAATTCAGGCTTGGGAAAATGTATGACCTGAGAAAGGAGGATGGATCCTGATATAAGACCAACTCCTATGAGTGGGGCATGGGATCTCCTAAAAGGGGATGGAGATACTAAAAGCAATTTTTGTTTTTAAGAACTCACGACTCTGAGATCAAGACCTGAGCTGAGATCAAGAGTTCAACACTTAACCAACTAAGTCACCCAGGTGCCCATAAAAGTAATTTTGAAGAAGGAAATTTGAACAATATTGATGCTCTTAGGGAGAAAAGCAGAGATGAAGACAAGAAACAAAGCTAGGGATTTGGGTATGCTCAAAAGGGAACCCCCTGCAATGGTTTATATTCTTTTGATACTTTTGCCTTGAGATAGGGTATCATTTACGAGTTAGGTCCAGATGCATATAACAGGAAACAAAAAATAATTACAGTGTCTTAAACTAGATAAAGATTAATTTCTCCTGCAAAAAAAGTCTAGAAGTAGTAGTTTCGGGGCTGTTATGACATTCCATGTTCATCAGAGACCCAGTCTCCCTTTTGTTTTGTTATGTGAACATATGGTTTTCATTCTTAAGATCACAAAATGGTTGGAAGCTCTTTAAAGAAGCTTTCCCAGAAGTCCACTACAATATCTTCCACTTATGTCTCATTAGCCATAAATTAGTAACATGGCCACTCCTAGTTACAAGGCAGGCTGAGTGATACAGGTTTTTTTCTGGGCACATGGACACCTCCAGTAATGGATACTGTTGGTAAAAAGAAGCAGAGAATGCATTATAGCTAGGCAAATACCAGTCTCTGACATAGCGGTTGTCCCATAAAGTATAAAGTTAATTATTTTATACATATAATTATAATATATATATGTAATTCCCTCATGTAAGCCTCAACACTTCGGTTAAGAGTTGTGTGCAGATGGTATAGTAAATAAACCAACAAGCAGAAAATTGAAATAAGGCATGATCCACACACCTACATACCCATTCTACTCATGACTTGCACTCATGCAAGCAAGGAGTTGTCTACTGAGGGAACTGCTTCTTGGAATTCTAAGAGATGGCAGCTGCAAAGCGAGGAGAACCCACGGCGTACCTTGGAGCAGTGAGAGTATGAGAATGCTAGGTGGAAAACTCAGGAGGGTACTGAGACAACTGCCTCCCAACTCTAGCCTTTCTTTCATGAATGTTACAGGAGAAAGCTCACCTTTGAAGGAGTCACAGGAAAGGGGAAGACCAATACCCCTATGATGCAACATAAATGCAGGTGTTCCAAGCATTACACCCAGTATTAACATCTAGAAGAGAGGAGGCAACCTATTCTGTGGGCTCTTTCTTTCTTTTTAAAGATCTATCTATTTATTTATTTCAGAGAGAGCGTTTGCAAGTGGTGGAGGAGCAGAGGGAGAGGGAGAGAGAGAATCACAAGCAAACTCCCCACTGAGGGAGGAGCCTGACACAGGGCTTGATCTCATGACGCTGAGATCATGACCTGAGCCAAAATCAAGAGTTGGACACTCAACAGACTGAACCACCCAGGCGCCCTGTGGTCTCTTTCTTAAAATAAGAAAACCTTTCCCAGCAGACCTCACATTTGCCAGAACTAGATAACATATCCCCTTCTAAACAAGGCATGGGTGAGGGGAATGGGATCACACT
>NC_138382.1:61415104-61489803 GCF_054177405.1 Leptonychotes weddellii
TGCCTGTTTTTGTGCCAGTACCATACTGTCTTGATGATGACAGCTTTGTAATAGAGCTGGAAGTCTGGAATTGTGATGCCGCCAGTTTTGCTTTTCTTTTTCAACATTCCTCTGGCTATGCGGGGTCTTTTCTGGTTCCAAGGTTCTATCACTTTTTCATGTGGAGGTAAGGAAAGCTAGCATAGAACTTGTTTATCACCTCACATGCATCTTATATGTATCTGCCGTATGGTTATACATAAAATCGGTTAAGACCAATTAGGACCTTGGGCTTTGGAGTTAGACTCCTTTGAGGATGTGCTATCTCATGACTTTGTGCAAGTAACTTCTTGCAGATTCTCTTTCCTTATTTGTAAAATGAGGATGTGAAGTATGTCATAGGATTGGTCGTGAGAGTTAAATGTAAAATTTGTTGTTAATCTGGAACTTTTCTCTTAGAGATACATTTTGTTGGGTCTACAAAACTGGTCCCTGACAGTGTAAAACAATGTTTTTATTAGCTCCTTTATTAGCTCAGAATTTTATTAGTTACCCATATGAAAAAGATCAGATTTACACAAAAATCCAGATTTCTGGCTTTTCTTGAAATTGGAAAATCTGGTCACAGCATACCCATATGGCAACAGTTAGCTGCTGTAGCTGAGTGGCAGAGTGTTAACTGCCTCATTAGAGACATTAGCTGTGGCCTTTTGTTACATTACAGTGTGACTCATAGACACCTGAAACTGAGGACAGGCTAAAAGGTTGCCATTTTTATCTTGTTGTGTGCTTGCCCTGCTATTTTTCTTAAAGAGGGAAGTAAAATATTTCTCATACCCATGTGTCTGTCTGAAGTGGGAAAATGAGACATATGCCAAGAGAGCCATATGTTCAAGTAAAATGAGTGAGAGCCTACTTCTTTATAGATGTGGGGCATATTTCTATAAATTCAGTATGTAAAGTACATCTCAATTGAATGGAAACCACAGTGAGTCAAACCATGGTAAGAACTATGGCAAACATACAGAAAAGACTGTGGTGAAAAACTTACATAGAAAAAGGACTAACACTTCAATAGGATTTGTGTTTATTTTCAAATAAAACAAGCAGTGCTGCTCTGTGTTGCAGTCATGTGTTACATGAAGAAATTATCTGGGCCTCAAAATCTTTTACAGATGGTAACTTGTGAAAGAATTTTGATTAAATATAAACACTCATTTAAACAAGCATTTAAAAATATAAACCTAAGCAGGAATACTGTTGCTCAGCATGTTGAATTAAGGCTTAGAAGGACACGATTTGTGAAAAGTTAAATCATTTGTGGCAGCTTCAATTGTAGGTGATGAAGCCAAGGATATAAATATTCTACTCACCAAGTTTTATTTACTTAAGGTGTCAGGAGAATTCTGAAGTGATTAAAAAAACTTTTAGACTGGTACCCATGACATGAACATGAAAGTGACTTGTTAAGTGTTGAGAAACATCTTAGGAAGTTTAATATAGATTTGTCAAAATTGTAATAACCGTAACTGTGGACAGTGCTGTTGCAATGGTCAGGGTTAACTTTAAGCTGTAATGAATGGTCAGTGTTAGCTTTAAACTTATTAAACTAATGTAGAAATGTTTCACAGAGTTGCAGAAAATAATTTTGTTCATCGTATTGTTCATTAGGAGTTGCTCTTGCTAAAAAGTTAAAGATGCACTGTGTTACGAACTTTAAGAACTAAACACACTTCTATGGTTTAAACCACAGTTATGTGCTTTACAAATGTGGACTACAAACATGATAGTCTCCTCTGTGACAAGATTATGTGGCTATGGTGTATTGTTGAAGAGATTTTGTTTGTTTTTTAAGATTTTATTTATTTGAGAGAGTGAGTGTGTGTGTGTGTGTGTGTGTGAGAGAGAGAGAGAGAGAGAATGAATAGGGGCAGAGGGAGAGGGAGAAGCAGACTCCCCACTGAGCAGGGAGCCCAATGCGGGGCTCGATCCCTGAACCCCGAGATCATGACCTGAGCCGAAGGCAGACGCTTAACCGACTAAGCCACCCAGGGGCCCCGAGATTTTGGTTTTAATTGGAAAGAAATCAGCTGTTTTTTGCCACCCATGAGAGAGTTCCCAGCTCAATTCCCATACAAAGACTGGATCAAAGACTTGACTTTATTAGTCGACATCATGACTGACGTAAACACAAATGTCTGACTCTCATTGCTCATTCCTTGTGAAATTATGTCTTTGGAAAACCCATTTGGCAAGAACAACCTGGCCCCTTTCCTATACCATGATCATTTTCCAAAAATGAAACTGATGGCTTAAACTATGTTCCTGCAATTATAGATTTGAAGGTTCAGTTCAAAACAAAGCAAAAACCTGATTTCAAACTGAGAAAATGAACTAACCTTGTTCAGGTACCTTTCTCAATGAATACTACTTGTGTAGTTGGAGAACTACAGATGGAACATATGAGCCATAGGGCACTAATGTACTAAAAACTAAATATGAGTACATTGGAATAGCAGATCTACACATATCTCAGGAAGAGATACACTAAAATAAAAACCCTTTTTTAAAGCAAAGATTCTATTCATTTTTGAAAGTTCCTACATTTAGGGACAGGTATTATTTTATTTTACTTTAGTTTATTTTATTTACTTTTTTAAAGTAGGCTCCATGCGCAACGTGGGGCTTGGACTCATGACCCTGAGATCAAGAGTCACATGCTCTACTGACTGAGCCAGCTAGGTGCCCCTGGAACAGCTATTTATTTTTTTATTTTTTTGGGGGGGACAGCTATTTTTAAAACAATACTAAATATTTTTCCCAGTTAAAGCCATATTGCAATGCCAAATGAAAGACCCGATATTGACCTTTGGACCAAAGAAAAGGTGTCAGGTTTTTGGCCCTCTGTGGAAGTTATAAGTTATAAAAGAGAAAATTGATAATGAAACACTTCCATTTTAATTTTAATTTTGTTTTTTATTTAGTGACGCTCATTTATTCATGGAAGGAAAGTATAGATTGTTTTCTCAGGCAAGTCTGAGAAATATCGTCAGGGAGAGAGTGGGGACAAGGCCCAAAGAACTGACCTGTTTGGAGGTTTCAGCAAGGATCTAGAGCTGTTCCCTGATCCCTGGCACCCAGGGCCCCATGGCCTGTGACTTGTATCACAGGTTTACAGAAATAGGGTTGGAAGGCAGAGATGAGGTAGAAAGCAAATCCTTAATTTGTATTTTTATTTTATTTTATTTTATTTAAAATTTTTATTTATTTATTTGAGAGGGAGAATGAGATAGAGAGAAAGAGCATGAGAGGGGGGAGGGTCAGAGGGAGAAGCAGACTCCCTGCTGAGCAGGGAGCCCGATGTGGGACTCGATCCTGGGACTCCAGGATCATGACCTGAGCCGAAGGCAGTCGCTTAACCAACTGAGCCACCCAGGTGCCCCCTTAATTTGTATTTTTAATAAAAGTTTTAAATATGTAATCTCCAGTGTAATGCTTATAGAAATTCAGTAGTAAAGTTTAATTGCATTTCTGAACAGTTAATTTTTCTTTCCTATACACAGCTCACTTTATTCATTTGCTCAAATGCCTATGGGGCATTTGAGCTTGTAACCCTAATTAAATAACATAATTCATGTAAGAGTAATAAGGGCAGTGCCTAGCACACAGTAAGTTTTCAGTAAGCTTAACTATTTTATTAAGCTGGAAGTATTAGTATTTAAGTGTGGTGCTAATAGTCTTTAACATAGAAGATTGAGCATGTTGCTGTTAAAAATGCAGCTGATTTGGGATTAGTAAAGCTGAGGGCCAGGCAGGCAAAGTGCAGGTGGAAAGGTTTTATCTAATAGATCAAAGGAGAAGCTCATGTTTATAATGTAAATGAAATAAGCTCTTTTCTTGGATGTAAAATGTAGTCATGGTCTTATTGCCTGGAATAGATTTGTTTTTTCCTGTTCAGATTTTGAGGTGCAGCTTCATTGTTTTAATGAATATCAGCTGTAATATTGTTTGCCCCTCCCCAACTCACCCCCATGAAAGTGAAGCACTTTTGGAAAGGAAAAACAATATGTATAAAACCCTTTAGTGATATTGATTATATTTGGTTTCTAGACCTGAAAAGACGTTGCAGATGGTAATAAGAATGTCATACATTAGTTAATAAAAAAAACTGACAAGAATTAACTAGTTCAAAGTCCTAGAAATTATTGAATGTAAAATAAAACTAAAAGCTATACAGCTTTAAGCTATGTGTATGTTATAGCTTAATAACACAGTGTAGCTTAATCATTAATAAATTAAAAATATTGAACCTGAGTTTTAAAAAAAATGAATTGCCTACCTTTTTGGACAGTTTTTAAAAAAACATATAAAAACTAAATATTCCTCTCAAAGGCATACTGCATTGCATATTGGTGCAAATTAAATTTGGGAATGTATTGGGAGTTGTGTTATTAAATTACAGTTCCAGCATAGTAGGAATACCACACCTACTAAGATGAAATAAATCAGCATACATAATACTAATAATAGTGGTTGTTTATTTCATGTTTGACATATGCACTGTTCAAAGTGTTGCATATTTATCATCTCATTTTAATCCCTGGGTCAGTCCTAGATGGTAGCAGGTATTACCAATACTTACAAATGAGAAAACTGAGAATATATTTTGCCTAAGATCACACAATGAAGGGGAAGAAAAAGGATTTGAACCCTGGTCTGTCTGGCTTGAGCACCATGTTCTTTACCGTAGTGTAGTGCTGCCTGGCAAGGACATTAACTTGCTGAAAATTATGCGTGTGTGTGTGTGTGTGTGTGTGTGTGTGTGTGTTGGGTGGGAAGAATTGAAAGGATGTAGTTGAGGATAGCTTCAGTTGGATTTAAGGCTAATGTGCCAAGGATTTGATATTTTCATCAAGCAGATCATTTTGTCAGGCTGTTAAGCAAAGTTTCAAAAAATGAAAATTAATTGCTTTTCCTACCTTCATTTTAAAAAAGTAAACACAAACAAAAGTACCCTACATATTTCTGACCAAGTTTAGTTGCTTTGTAGAAGTACTTTAAAATATAATTTTAGGGACACCTGGGTGGCTCACTGGGTTAAGCGTCCAACTCTTGATTTTGGCTCAGGTCATGATCTCACGATTGTAAGATCGAGCCCTGCATCAGGCTCTGTGCTCAGCAGAGAGTCTGCTTGAGATTCTCTTTCTCCCTCTGCCCCTCTGCTCTCGTGCACGTTCTCTCTCTGCCCCTCTGCTCTCGTGCACGTTCTCTCTCTCTCAAATAAATAAAATCTTTAAAAATAAAAAAATAATAATTTTGAGAAGTGGGGAAGTTGTTAGAAAGCTATTAACTTGATGTGTTTTCTTTTGCTTTCAGATCTAAAGCATGTATTCCTTATTTGAAAAAGAGTAAAATTGCTCATATCCTCAATCTCAGCCCACCACTGAACCTAAATCCATTGTGGTTCAAACAGCACTGTGGTAGGTGGTGGGTTGAGGGAATGGTTTGTTTGGTTAATTTGTTTTGTATTAAATCAGTGTTTCTATGGTGTAATCATAATTTTTACATAATATTCAATATTAAATTTTCTATGTAGAATCAATAGCACTTTGGAAACTAGATTCTTAAACTTTTATCTGTAATTTAAAACATTGAGGTATAATTTACATTCAGTAAAATGCACAGATCTTAATGGTTCAGTTTGAAGAGTTTTGACAAATGTATACATCTGTATAACCAATAGCCAAATCAAGATATGGATTTCCATTATTCCAGAAAGCTCCCTCAAGTCTCAATGGGTGTGTTTTATTGTATATAACTTAGTCTTCAGTGAAGTTGGTTAGAAACTATGAAGTACTTTTCCTTTCACAGCGAACTAAGATTTGAGGTGAGTATGCATTAAATTACAAGATTTATGTAGAGGTACCTCCTTTAAAATAGTTACATCAGGTACTTACTCCTCCTTTGTACATAATTCACTAAAATTTGGACAGGTAATTAGAATAGAAAGCCACAGGGCAAAACCGAAAGAAGTTCTGTTTTAATTGACTAGGTTAGCAAATCTCCAACTTTTTGTTCTTGTTTTACTAGCAGTATAGCCATAGAAAGTGGTTATTTATACTCACAAAGTTGTTTGTTAATTAAGCACTATTCTTTGTGGTTTCTTTCAGCTTATACCATTGCTAAGTATGGTATGTCTATGTGTGTGCTTGGAATGGCAGAAGAATTTAAGGGTGAAATTGCAGTCAATGCATTATGGCCTAAAACAGGTATGTATTTAAAAAAAAAAAAATGCAGTTATTGGATTCTCATTTATTGTCCTTGACACTTTTGAGATACATCTTGGGTAGGTAGGTTGAGGTGGGAAACAAGTTAAACTTTTTTTTTTTTAAGAGAGAGGGCGAGCATGCGCATGAGAGCCAGCCTGCACGAGCGGGCAGGGGTGGTTGGGGGCAGAGGGAGAGGGAGCAGGAGAGAGAGAGACTTGGGGCTTGATCTCATGACCCTGAGATCGTGACCTGAGCCAAAATCAAGAATCAGACATTCAACCGACTGTAACACCCAGGCACCCCTAAACTCTCTTTTTAAAACTTAGAAGTTGGGGAAGGGTGAAATATGGAAGTAATTGAATTCTGAAGGGCTTATATGAGCATGGGAAGATTGGGGAAGGAAAAGTATTCTAATAGTCTCATCTTGGGGCAGCCACAATACTAGATGGTATGTTTTTTAAAAATTATATTTTCTGTTTGGGGCTAGGGTATAGAAGTGCTTCTGGATATTAAAATTATAGACAACTACCTACCTTTTTTATTTAAATAAAATTTTTTATTTTAATTCCAGTATAGTTAACATTCATTGCTGTATTAATTTCAGGTGTGCAATACAGTGACTAAACAATTCTCTACGTTACTCAGTGCTCATCCAGATAAGTGTACACTTAATCCCCTTCACCGATTTCACCCATCCCTCCACCCACCTCCCCTTTAGTAACTGTCAGTTTGTTCTCTGTACTCAAGAGTCTGTTTCTTGGGTGCCTGGGTGGCTCAGTCGGTTAAGCCTCTGCCTTTGGCTTGGATCATGATCTCAGGGTCCTGGGATTGAGCTCAGCAGGGAGCCTGCTTCTCCCTCTCCCTCTGCCCCTCCCCCTGCTTGTGCTCTCTCCCTCTCACTCTCTGTCAAATAAGAGTCTGTTTCTTGGTTTGTCTCTTTTTTTTTATTCTTTTGCTCATTTGTTTTGTTTCTTAAATTCCACATATGAGTGAGATCATATGGTATTTGTCTTTCTTTGACTGACTTATTTTGCTAAGCATTATACTCTCTAGCTCTTTCCATGTGTCTCAAATACTTTCTCCGCAGTTGGTTTATTCAAATCAGGATATAAACAAGTTTCACACATTATATTTGTGTGATATGTTTTTCATGTATAGTAGTTAACACTTTTAATTTTTTTTTTCCTTGCCACTGATTTCTTGAAAAACGAGGTCTTTTTTTTTTTTTTAAAGATTTTATTTATTTGACAGAGAGAGACACAGCAAGAGAGGGAACACAAGCAGGGGGAGTGGGAGAGGGAGAAGCAGGCTTCCCGCCGAGCAGGGAGCCCGATGTGGGGCTCGATCCCAGGACCCTGGGATCATGACCTGAGCTGAAGGCGGACGCTTAACGACTGAGCCACCCAGGCGCTCCGATAAACCAGGTCATTTATAGAGTTTCCAACATTCTGGATTTTCCTGATTTCTCCCCGTTGTGTCTTTTAACATGTTTCTTTATTGTCTAAGGACCTTTCTATTGTTTATTCCTATTCTTCTTTCTGGAATTATTTTGTTCATTTATTGGTCGACAAATATCTAATGGACAGTTATTATGTGGAGACACCATGCAGGGCACTGTGATACTTCGTTAGCCTTTACACCTAATGGATGACGAGGTTGGTAAGAGTTGGCCATGAAAACACATTTAATCCAGCATTTTTGCAAAGTATTATAGCCCTAGGGGTACTCTTGAACTGAAATGCCATATACAAGAGTGTGAAACTAACCCAGAGTTCTAGTTTAGGGACATTTGAGGGATTTCTTTTTATCTTTGTTCCCATCTGCTGTCTACTGGGTGAAGGGATTTTATCTGCTCCAAGCAGAAGTGAAAGGGCCAATGACCTATGGTATTGATGTGGGGGAAACGGGAGGCCATGGGTGAGAATGTATGGAGCACAGGGGCATGTTGCTAATGGAACTTTTAGGAGAATTTAGCTCTTGCACCCACCTCTGTAGTCACCACCTTTGTTTTCTTCTAAGGGCTCAAAGGATCAATTTTTTTTTTTTTTAAGATTTTATTTATTTATTTGACAGAGACAGACACAGCAAGAGAGGGAACACAAGCAGGGGGAGTGGGAGAGGAAGAAGTAGGCTTCCCGAGGAGGAGGGAGCCTGATGCGGGGCTCGATCCCAGGATCCTGGGATCATGCCCTGAGCCGAAGGCAGACACTTAACGACTGAGCCACCCAAGCGCCCCTCAAAGAATCAATTTTTAAAAATTCCTTTCTTCTGCCGGGCGCGGTGGTGCGTGCCTGTAGTCCCAGCTACTCGGGAGGCTGAGGCAGGAGGATCGCTTGAGCCCAGGAGTTCTGGGCTGTAGTGCGCTATGCCGATCGGGTGTCCGCACTAAGTTCGGCATCAATATGGTGACCTCCCGGGAGCGGGGGACCACCAGGTTGCCTAAGGAGGGGTGAACCGGCCCAGGTCGGAAAAATTCCTTTCTTCTGCTATTTGACCAAGATTCCTTTCTTCCATGGCCCACTGTGGGATCAGAACCATGTTTTATTGCTTCTTCATTTTTCCTTATGTTTCTGTAGCAGACACAGTTCTTCTAAGATTTTCTGGAGAATGATATTCTTTGCAGTGGGGCAAAAGATCAAAGTGAAAAAGTGCTTCTGTAGTGTTTTTCAAACTGCATGTCAAGACTCATTGGTGAGTCATGAAATCAATTTTGTGGATTGTGAAATTGAGTTAGAAGGTAGCAGCCAGAATTTTGTTGTTTTATTTCTAATGGAATGAGATAGAAAATAGTAGGGAGTATTGCAGATTGTCAATATTGGTTTCACATATAAATGAATACAAATGTAGTTGTGAGTGTGTGTATATGTAGGTAGTATGTATTCTTAGTCATTCAGTAAAAAGTGTTACTGATTATGGATCACAGTTAAAAACTTTAAAAGCTCACACTTGACTGTGCCTTTCTTCTTCAACTTCCTTTCCTTCTCTCATCCGTTCTCAGCCTCCTCCTCCTCCCACTTCAATCATTGCTGTTGTTGGTAGATAGAGTCAGGAAGTTAGTTTGAAAGGCAGGTCTCCCAGAAAACGAAGTCCTAACATAGTATTTTCCCTTTTTTATACCTCTGTTATGTTACTTGTCATTTTCTATTCATTCATTTTCCAAACATTTTTATATGCCAGGCAGAGTTCTCTGTACTATTTATTTATTATGCATCCACAGATAATTTATTAAGTGTCTATCTGTGTACAAGGGATTAAGGGGTACTAAGATGAATGGGATGTAGATCTTACCCTTAGAGTTTACTCTTCAGGGTGGTTACCATCATCTGCATTTTGTCCTTCCCTTCTCACCTCCACTCCCCTAACTTTTAGGTCTTTGGGATCCTGGGGTAACAAAGTTAGAAAAAGCCTAGAATGACTCTAAGAATTAAAGATTTTATTCATAAAATAGATAATTATTTGACACCTTTTATGTGCCAAGTTCAGCTCTAGTAGCTTAATATGCATCAGAGAACAAAACAGATATGAAGCTCTGTCCTTTTGGAACTTACAGTTTCATTGGGAGAGATACAGTAGACAGTTAACATAATGAATAGTAAAGTATCTAGAAGGTGATAATGCTATAGAAAAAAATAGAACAAAGTAAGGGGGATTGGGAGTCTCAGGGACTGGAAGGATAGATTGCAATTTTATTTTATTTTTTAAGATTTATTTATTTGAGAGAGAGAACACATGAGCAAGCAATGGGGAGGAGCAGAGGGAGAGGGAGAGAGAGAATTTTTTTTTTTTAAGATTTATTTATTTATTTGACACAGAGAGAGGGAGGGGCCAGGCAGAGGGAGAAGGAGAAGCAGGCTCCCCGCTGAGCAGAGAGCCTGATGTAGGGCTCGATCCCAGAACCCTGGGATCATGACCTAACCTGAAGGCAGACGCTTAACGGACTGAGCCACCCAGGAACCCTGGAGAGAGAGACTCTTAAGCAGACTCCCTACTGAGCGTGGAACCCAACACGGGGCTTGATCTCATGACCCTGAGATCATGACCTGAGCTGAAATCAAGAGTCTATGCTTAACCAACTGAGCCACCCAGTCACCCCTAGATTGCAGTTTTAAAAAGAGTAGAAAGAAAGGTTTGGCCTTTTTGAGAAGGTGACATTTGAGCATGGACTTGAAGGGCGTGCTGGAGTTAGCCTTGGTGATGTGTTAGCTACAGGGTATGTGAGGGAAGCATTGAAGGCAGAGGAAATAGCCAGGGGAAAGGTCCTAAGAGGTGAGCATGCATGGCATGATGAAAGAGCAGGGAGAAGGCCAACGTGGCTGGAGTGAGGGGAGAATAACAGAAAATGAGATGATGCCCATAAGGAAATGGGGAGCAGATGTTGTAGGTCCTTGCCAAGACTTGGGTTTTTATTCTTAGTGAAATGGGGAGCTTTTGCAGGGTTTTGTTTTGATTTTGTTTTAAAGATTTTATTTATTTAGAGTGTGTGTACACATACGCAGAAGCGGGTAGGGGCAAAGGGAGAGGGAAGAGAGACTCTCAAGATTCCACACCCAGCACGGAGCCCGATGTGAGGCTGGATCTCATAACCCTGAGATCAGTATCTGAGCCAAAATCAAGAATTAGATGCTTCACCGACTGAGTCACCCAGGCACCCCTTTGGCAGGGTTTTGAGCAGAGGAGGGATGTGATGATACTTGAATTTTTTAAAGGATCTGTCTGGATGCTCTTTTTTTTTTTAAGTTTTTTTTTTTTAATATTTTATTTATTTGACAGAGAGAGAGAGAACAAGTAGGCAGAGAGGCAGGCAGAGGGAGAGGGCGAAGCAGGCTCCGCGCTGAGCAGGGAGCCCGATGCGGGGCTCCATCCTGGGACCCCTGGGATCACGACCTGAGCCGAAGGCAGCCGTTTAACCGACTGAGCCACCCAAGCGCCCAGGATGCTCTTAAGAATAGATTCTTTGGTGGGTGGGTGCCTGGTTGGCTCAGTTGGTAGAGGACCCGACTCTTAATTTAGTCTCAGGTGCCATTAGTTCAAGCCCCACCTTGGGTTTGGAGCCTACTTAAAAAAAAAAAGAATAGAGTTTTGGTTTTTTTTCTCCCAACAAACCCTTGTGTCGAGGGCTGACTTTCAGTAGATCACAGCGAGGGAGCTGCTCTGCTACGTTCGAAACCCCGACCCAGAAGCAGGTTGTCTACTAATGGTTCAGCACCAGGTTCCCCACAAACGTGCCTTGCGTGACGGGCGAGGGGGCGGCCCCCTTCCGGTCGTGCCTGTTTCCCAGGAGGAGGGGCTCTCCACAGCTGACCCTGGTCCCCATGTGCAAGGCTGCAACCTGCCTGCAGGAAAAGAATAAGTTCTTGAGGGTCAAAGGGAGAAATAGGAAACAGAGAGACCAGGTTGGAGACTATTACAGTTACCTAGACAATATGTCTTGGTAGCTGTGACCAGAGTGATAGCAGTAAAAGCAGTGGAGAGTGGTCAGATTCTGCTGTATTTTGAAGGTGCAACCAATAAACAGGGAAAGCTGCAGAT
The DNA here is from genome assembly GCF_054177405.1 of Leptonychotes weddellii. Lineage (NCBI taxonomy): Eukaryota > Metazoa > Chordata > Mammalia > Carnivora > Phocidae > Leptonychotes > Leptonychotes weddellii. Next base: position 61,426,882 of record NC_138382.1, read on the forward strand.
GGGGCAGGTTAGGGAGGTTAGGAATTCATGTGGGGGCATTGTGTTTGTGCATCCAAGTAGAGATGGTCAGTAAACAGTTGGATTTGCAAGTGTGGGTATCAGGAGAGAGGTCCAGGCTGGAGATAGAAATTTGTGGGTTATCAACATGTAAATGGTATATAAGAAGAGAAGAGACCATTGGCCATTGCAACATTCAGAGATTGGGAAGAAGAAGAAAAACTAATTTGGAGGGGAAAAAAGGAACTATATAGGAGAGTAAGGTAGGAAGAAAATTAGAGTATGATATCCTGAAAGCCACTTGAAGAACCTGTTTCAAGGAAGAAGGAGTGATTCATTGTGTCAAATATTGCTGATAGTTCTTACAAAATGGGGACTGACCCTTGGATTTAGTAGTCTCTACATCTCCATATTACTTACAACATTTGTAATTAAACTATTGATTTTATAACTTGGCTAATGTCTTTCTTGCTGGGAAGTTTCTTAAAGGTAGAGACAGTATCTGCTTTGTTCATTTTATTGTAGTCCTTGTAGACATTCAGTAAATATTTGATGAATTAATGAATGTACAGTATGATTACCTTCTGCCTAGCTCCAAATTAGACATTCTGAACAGAACATTGCATGACAGCTAATGTGGAGGACACTACCAGGATTGACAAGAGAAATCAGTTCACTTCCAACATCTTTGCTTTAGCTTTGAGATATTCATTTTAGAAGTTTTACTAGACATCTTGGAGCTATTGGTATTATTTGGGGCCTACACTTGATGGCACAGTAAACTGAATTACAGTCCTGTTCCTTGCAATACATGACACAATGAGTACAACTTGAGCAATTGTCTGGAATGTTGGGTAGGTGTGAGGTTGTTGTGGGGAGGTGGATGACTAAGCCCCAGGTCTTGATTGCCCAAGTTTAGGAGCTTGAATTTTAACTTGTATTCAGTACAGAGCCACTTCAGAATTTCAGAAGCAGGGGAGCAGAGGAAAAATAGGAGCAGTGGAGTGATAGGGTTGCTGATGAGGTTTAAGAAGTTTAATTTGGCATCTGAATGTAGGATGGCTTATGAGATCGTGGAGAGAGGAGGCAGGAAAGCTAGCTAGGATATTGCATTATTCATGACTAAGGCAAGAAAATGGATTCGAGAGGGTGTCCAGGCTCCTGGCTGTTTGTGAGGCTTCTATTTAAAAAAAAACAACAACAGGTTTTCTCTTCCTAGACTGTATAGAGCAGCTCTTTATGCTTGCTGGAACCAGTAATCTCCCAACATTATTCCCTTCAAGGAAAAGGAGATTTATTGCACTTAATGGGATGGACACAGTGTAACCTATATTAACCACGATCAGAACAGTGTCCTGGTCCACTCTTTGTCCTCTCTGGTTCAGTGTTCCTTCTGTACACTGGCTACATTTTCCCGTCTGGATTTAGAACTTTTCACCCCATTGAATTCAACCCATCCAGAGAAGTGGTCAGAGAACAGGCCTTAGTAGTTTAATAACATGAGGATCTCAAGCCCCAGTTAGGTCAGCTTCAGAAGTGTAAGTTTTTCTTTTTACAAGACTGGCTTCATAATTTCTGCCAAAATGGAGGGCGAGGAGGGGGGTGGCCTGCTGTTCCGAATGCCTGCTGCCTCTTACCTCTTGAGCGTTCAGAAGGAGCGTGGTAGAGGAGGGAAGTCCACTTGGGGATAGAACGCACGGAGGCTGGGTTGCGGAGCCTGTGAACCCAGCTGCTGATGGTGGGCCTGGCAGCCGAGACGACGATAGCAGAAGTGTCACAGAGCAGCTGCAGTCCTCTGTCACCTGGACCATGCTACAAATAGACATGGGGACTCAGCTGACCAGGGAGGTCAGGGAAATGAGGTAATAGCTGGTCTCCCTGGTGCTAGAAACCAAAACTAGTTTCCCTGTTTTTTTAACAGACTTGCTTACCAACTTGTTTAAGTAACAGTTCATCTATATTTCACTGATTCTGAGATGCCCATGTTTTCACATTTTTAGATCTTGGATATCAGGATGCTCTTACTATTGATGATGTACCATAGTTTAATTTGGCACGTGTTCTTTTTTCTCAGCGGTACACTTTATAATCAATGATATCTTTGGTTTCTTTCCAGAGGAGGAGGAGTCAAAGACAATGCTGATGTCTTAAGTCTGATATGTACTCTATATGTTTGTGTGAAAAGGACATCTTTGGTGGATTTTTTTTTTAGAGATTTTATTTATTTGAGAAGAGAGAGAGAGCATGGGGGTTGCAGAGGAAGGAGGGAGAAGCAGACTCCCCACTGAGCAGGGAGCCGGCACCAGGACCCTGAGATCATGACCTGAGCTGAAAGCAGATGCTTAACCAACTGAGCCACCTAGGCGCCCCTCTTAGGTTGATTTTAAGGCTCTTCTTACTGTTTTGTGTTTTGTGGAGTCTGCAATCAGGAGAATCAGTTGGAAGCTATTAGATACTTCTCCAATTATTCTTAATAATACTTAAGTTTAAGGGTCACCTTTCAGATTCTTGTGATCCAAGGCATATCAGGTTTCTTTAAAATTTTTGCTTATTTTTGCTTATTCATCAGTGAATTTTCATTTGATGTATTCTATTGTGAACCTGCTTTTGTTGTCAGTTTTATAACCTATTAGGGTAGCCTATGACATTGCAAAACCTTTGTTGAAAATAACTCTGGCTTATTTCTTGATTTTGAGCATCTGTGCCTTCTTTGTATCTTCCATAGAAAGATTACTGAAGTAAAGATAGGTTTGGGGAAATCATTCATTGTTCTTAGGTTGTGTATATGTGTCCATACATATGAACACACACAACATATGTATACATCCATGACATATTCTTAATTTAGAGTTTTAAGAATTCTTACACCATTCATGTAGTCTATAATGAGACTAAGTATATACATATGCATATAGTTTTAAGGTGCACTATATTGAAATCTTTTTTTAAAAGTTTATTTTTTTAGATTTTTCATTCATTTAAGAGAGTGAGAGAGAGAGAGTGAGAGAGAGTACAAGCTGGAGGAGGGGCAGAGGGAGAGGGGGAAGCAGGCTCCCCACTGAGCAGAGAGCCCAACGCAGGGCTTGATCCCAGGACCCTGGGATCTCACGACCCAAGCCAAAGGCAACTGCTTAACTGACTGAACCACCCAGGCACCCCAAAAGTTTATTTAAGTATCTCTGCACCAAACGTGGGGCTCGAACTCACGACCCAGAGATCAAGAGTTGCATGCCCTCCTGATTGAGCCAGCCAGGTGCTCCTATATTGAAATATTTTTAGAAGAATTCTACAATTCGAGTGCCTGGGTGGCTCAGTCGGTTAAGTGTCCAACTCTTGGTTTCAGCTTGGGTCATGACCTCAGGGTCCTGAGATCAGGGCCCATGTCAGGCTCTGCGCTGGGCATGGAGCCTGCTTGGGATTCTCTCTCTCCCTGTCCCTTTCCCCCTCCCCCTGCCTGTGTGCATGTGCGCTTGCTCTCTGTCTCTCAAAAAGAAAAAGAAAAATTCTACAGTTTATGGGAGCGAGATAACTGAACTCTAAGAATGCCCTTTAGTTTCATGGTGGTTAAGATCCTGGCTCTGAAGTCAAGTCAAGCTGTCAAGTGTTTGAATTCTGGCTCCTGTAATCTTGGACAAGTTACTTAACCCCTCCGTGCATGAGTGCTCTCTTCTGTAAAATGAGAGTAACAGTACCTACCTCATAGAATTCATTCAGATAACTTATCTAAAGTATGTAGCAACATGCCCAGCATAGGGCGCACTTGATAAATATTATCTGCCATTTTTTATTAATAAGGTATCACATCAAGAGCAAAACCAGAGCTCTTCAACTTGGTTAAGCAAAAAAATTTCTTCCTAGTAAAGGAACTGTAGTTATAAGGTAGGGACATATTTTCTAACTTAGTGCTTTTAGTAAATTCCCCAAGTTAATTGTGCTGTCTTTGAAGTAGGGATGTGTGCTAGAATGTAATCACCATGAAGGTAGGGGCTTTTGTCTGTTTATCAACTCATTTGTTCCCAATCCCTACAATAATGCCTGACTTATAGTAAGGACTCTATCACTATGTGTTGAATGAATGGAAAGGGGTCAATGGCTCTTAAAAGCTACAAACTTTTCATCGTAAATTATGTAATTTATTCCAGTATGTAATGATTTAAAATGATGGTTTAACAGTGGTATGGAGAGAACTTTAAATTACTAGAGACTGAAACCTAAAGTACTTAAACAAGTTGATTTTCATTGTTCAAAATATAAGCTAAAATATAAGTAAACTGAGATAAGTTACTGTTCACAACTTTGACAATGTATAATTAATAGTGTACTATGAATGGCAGAATTTCAAGTTACTTCATAAAAAAAAAACATAGAATTTAAAAATCACATGCACCTAAAACAAGGGTGCCTGGGTGGCTCAGTCAGTGAAGTGTCTGCCTTCGGCTCAGGTCATGATCCCAGGGTCCTGGAATGGAGACCTGCATGGGGCTCCCTGCTTAGCAGGGAGTCTGCTTCTCCCTCTTCCTCTGCCCCTATATTCTCTCTTTTTTTTTTAAGATTTTATTTATTTATGTGATAGAGAGACACAGCGAGAGAGAGAACACAAGCAGAGGCAGAGGGAGAGGGAGAAGCAGGCTTCCTGCGGAGCAGGGAGCCTGATGCAGGGCTCAATCCCAGGACCGTGGGATCATGACCTGAGCCAAAGGCAGCCGCTTAACGACTGAGCCACCCAGGTGCCCCTGCCCCTATATTCTAATAGAGGGGTGAGACAATAAATTTAGGGAATGAGCTCCATATTTAGAGACAGGGAACTGAGGCCCATAGAGGTTAAAGTGACTTACCAAAAAGCACATAGTTGGCATAAAAGTCCCGCTCACCTGCCTTACTGCTCAGTGCTTTTTCTCTTACACCTTCTTGGCTTTCTTAACTTTCAGTACTCATATGCAAATTCTTGAGCATTCTAAATCAGAAGTCTAATTGAATTTTGCAGTGAGTCTCACAAAGGAGTTCTATTTTATGAGGCAGTGTTGTGTACAGTAAGGAATGTGTATTCTACCCAGTCATGTCAGAACATTTGGCAAATCCCTTAAGCTCTCTGGATCTTGTTTTCATCACCTGTGAAGTAAAGCAATCAGCTGTCTTGTTTGTTACTTCCACAGTCCTCTTGTTTTCATTTGGAGTTCTCTGTGTGTGTTCTCTCCACAGCCATCCACACCGCTGCTATGGATATGCTGGGAGGATCTGGTATTGAAAGCCAGTGTAGAAAAGTTGATATCATTGCAGATGCTGCCTATTCCATTTTTAAAAAGCCAAAAAGTTTTACTGGAAACTTTATTATTGATGAAAATATCTTAAGAGAAGAAGGAATAAAAGATTTTGACATCTATGCAATTAAGCCAGGTAATGCTTCCAGTTTTTAAAAGTAGTGATGTATTTTTCTACATTTCCTACAAGGAACATACATCTGTTTTGTGTGCAAGTTTGTGTGATCATAAAACGAATATGTTCTTTTTTTTTTTTAAGATTTTATTTATTTATTTGACAGAGAAAGATAACAAAAGCAGGAACACAAGCAGGGGGAGTGGGAGAGGGAGAAGCAGGCTTCCGGTGAGCAGGGAGCCTGATGCGGGGCTCGATCCCAGGACCCTGGGGTCATGACCTGAGCCGAAGGCAGACGCTTAACGACTGAGCCACCCAGGCGCCCCCAAATATGTTCTTTTAAAAGTATCCTCCCAACGAAGGGGAAGACCATACCAGCACAACTTCAAAAAGAGAGAAAGGAAAAATGGAAGTGAATTGAAGACTTTTAAAGGGATGTACAGATACAGAAGGCACATCAGCAGGCGCCTGGGTGGCTCAGTTGGTTGGGCGACTGCCTTCGGCTCAGGTCATGATCCTGGAGTCCCTGGATCGAGTCCCGCGTCGGGCTCCCTGCTCGGCGGGGAGTCTGCTTCTCCCTCTGACCCTCCCCCCTCTCATGTGCTCTGTTTCATTCTCTCTCTCTCAAATAAATAAATAAAATCTTTAAAAAAAAAAAAAAAAGGCACATCAGCTATTAGCCATTTCCAAATCTTGAAACTAAAAATGAAAATTGGTTTTCAAAGTTGATCTTAAAATCACAGATAAAGACTTTATTCAAGGATGTGGTAATAGGTGGTACAGGAGTGCGTTTTCTATGAAAACTTTTTAGGAATATGGACTCTTTCCAAATGTTTTTCTCTTAAGTGCAGTCTCTTAGAGTAGCTAGCTTACTGATGGATGGTGAAGATGAGGGAACACAGTCTGCCCTTTGTACAAGAGTATGATCTGAGAAGTTCTCAGATGGCCTCCTTGTTCAAAAATCATTCTTCCTCTCTGAAATTGCAGTCATGATGGTGATGATCAGGCATTTTTACTTTATGTATGAAACATAATCTGTATTAAATAGTAGACAATGTAGGCATAAGCAGGAGTTCTATTTATTGGTGCAAAAGTGTGTTCTAAATACTATTCATTAGGTTGCGCTTCCCCATGTTTATATTTGTGTCATCCCTGTCTCTTCAGTTTGAACTGAATTAAATAGCTCTTTACGGTTTTACAAAGCAGTTTTATATACATTATCTATTTAACCCTCACAGCAATCCTGTGAGGGAAGCAGTGTTGTTTAGGGATTAAGAGCTTGGAGTTTGGGAGAAGACAAACCAGGTTCAGATTCCAGCTCAGCTGCTCACAAGCTGTGTGACCTCTGGCACGTCACCCACTTTCTGTGAGCGTCTCTTTTCTTACTGGTAAAATTAAAGGAGTAGCTTCCATACAGGATTTTTGTAAGAATGAAATGCAATAATGTGTATAATGTGCTTGGCACAGTGCCCAGCATATGACAATCGCAGTACTCAGTAGTTAATATTTACAGTAGAAAAACAGGCTCAGAGAGATTAGTCTTTGCGTAAGAGCAGTCAGCTAATAAATGGCAGAACCTGAACAAGATGCAGGTCTTCTGGGTCCTGAGACAGTGTAATTATCACTTTAGGTTTTAAAGACACAGTGTCATTGTGCACAAAATCTTAAATTTGATTTAAGATTAAAAATCCTATCAAGTGTAGAGAACATAAGATGAATAGGTACTTTGATAAGCATTAGGATATAACAAAGACCAATGCATTCCTGACCTCCAGTTTTTTTAATCTGAGAGGGAGAGACAGAGATGGAAAACAAGTCCTTCTTAATGAGGAACCCCCTTCTCTCAGGGGGCCAGGTAAGAAATGAGTCCTTAGCACTTTGGAGGGATGTAGGACAGAAGGGTTGCGCAGATAGATGAAGAGGGGGCAAAGCCTCCTGGGACAGCAGTTGAGGGCTTAACGTAACAGGTGGCTCTTTGGTTGGATCTTAGAGATGAAATTTGCCATAGGAGAGGAGGATAACTTGGTGATGGGAAAAGTATTTTAGCTTTGTGAAGGTCAAGTAGTTTGACAGTTCTCACGGGAGTCTTTTCCATTGCACAAGAATGATCATTACAATAAAAACAGATATAATGTTCATTAAACAGGTGTTAAAATTTTAATGTATTGATGTTGTCATAGTAACCTGAGTATTTTTGGGGTCTATTTTCCAGGCCATCCTTTGTTACCAGATTTCTTCTTAGATGAATACCCAGATACAATTACCAAGAAAATGGAATCACATGGTAAGACGTAGAACATACTTTATGTAGGAAAATAAAGATGCTAAGTATGTATTTCTTTCAGAATATAAAAATTGGACATTTCTGCCTTATGCTTTTAAACCGTTTTGTAATTTAAACTAGACAAGTAATATGTGGGCTTAGTTAATTCAAGCAAGAATGGTTGTCTTTTCCTTCTACCGGTAAGAAGTTATTAATATATTCTTTTCATTTGATTATTTAAAAAGTCTAAAAAGAAAACAAACCCTTTTTAAGGTTTTATTTCTTTTCCTTGGCACTGTCTTTAGGTATTTCATGTTGATGTATTATTTTATCTTGAGGGAAAATGTGTCACATCAAAGTACACCTAACACCATTCTCAGAGTTTGTGCTGTGTGACTACTTTATGGGAGAAATTAACTTCAAAGGAGGTTTTGGTTTTACTTTATTTTGTTTTTATAATTGGTCCAGAGTTCAGTCTTTGTGTTCGACATTATGCCACTAGCTTACCGAAAGATGTCAGAAGAAACACTCTTTACAAATACCCATGAGCTGGGGCGCCTGGGTGGCTCAGTTGGTTGAGCGACTGCCTTCGGCTCAGGTCATGATCCTGGAGTCCCTGGATCGAGTCCCGCATCGGGCTCCCTGCTCAGCAAGGAGCCTGCTTCTCCCTCTAACCCTCCCCCCTCTCATGTACTCTCTCTCTCATTCTCGCTCTCTCAAATAAATAAATAAATCTTAAAAACAACAACAACAACAACAAATACCCATGAGAAGAATCTCTCTCATGCTTTATTAACAAGAATAGCTGTGCTTCTCCTGGGCCCTTACCTTATTTTTATCTTGTAGACACTGTGAATCTCCTAAGTGATCACAGATTCTTTAGATGGCTGCTAGAAAACTTAAGAACAAATTTCCTCTCTACCTTCATAGTAGATTTATAGAACCTTATACCACAGTGCATTTTAGTGCCATCCTTTTTTCTGGCTTACTCTTTTCTAGCTTTATCTTTTCTTTGTCCGAATTCTTGGAGATAGTTTAAGAACTTATTTAATAAAAATGGCAACTTTTCTTTTGTATCATAAAAAACTTGAAAAATACACAGCTTATCAAAGTCTGAAAGAGTCTAGTCTTCAGGTTAGGCAAGAGCAAAATTCTCATTTTTGATCATCACCTTAACATTGGATCTGAGCTCATTTAAATTCCAAATTTAAATTAATAAGAACCACTTATTGATCACATATATTCATTTTGTTTTTCAACAAATATTTATGGGGCACTCCTATGTATCAAACACTATGCTAAGTCCTTTGCATTCATTGTCTCATTTAACACTTATGAACCTACAAGTCAAGTGTTATTATCTTCATTTTACATCTGAGATCATGTGGGTGGCAGAACCAGGATTTAAATTCATAGTTCTCCAATTGCAAAGCCCATAACCTTAACCAGTAGATTTAAATTGCTTTTCTAACTCCCGAATACTTTAAAGTCCTTTAAATTAGCATATTTCCCCCCAGTAATCCAATTTATTAATTTGTAATGAGGAGTTGCCATCTCATGGACTAAGCGTGTAGTTGCTATGATCAGCCCATTCTCTCCCTTGGGTCATAATGACAGGGAACAGAATCATAATCAGAAGGTTGTTTCATGACTGTGGAATCAGAACAAGAGAGGTTAAATAAGTAAAATGTAAGATAAATGTTTATTAGCATCAAATTTCAATAGGAGTGATTTTGCCTTTGGGATCAGAATATGTCAAGTGCGTTGCTGCAATCCATATATCCATCTCCACATGAGGGATACCCTCATCCTTGAGGTCACAATACTCACATTCCTTTGGCTAAAGCTTCTCTTCTCCATATGATGCTGGAGAGAGCATTTGCTACTGTAGCTCTCTTGTCCCTATTCTTCCTCGTTCATTGCAATTCTATTCAGTATTTTCTGTAGATATATTAATATATTCATATAGGTAATAGTCCAGTATATCTGGCCTGGGATCTAACATCTCTTTCAGGTGACTTTTTAGTCCATATCCACATCCACTCTATGTTGACTTCACACTTCCTCTCTCCGAGGTCTGCGTGTAATCCCTCATTTCTCAAGTGGGAACGGCTCACCTTTCTATTTAATAATCCTATTTGATTGCACCTTTTCTGGTTATTTGTGCTGTGTGTATTTGTTTTATATAATGTATTTGTAACTGTGAAGTATAAACTATGCACATAACTTCAAATTCATGGTTTTTCTCATATTAAAAACAATACTTTCATTTTTTTCATTGATCTCCCCTCCTGGCACCACCCTGTTGCAATGCAGGGAGCCCACAGATTCTTATTTGTTGGTTCAGTTTATTGTTGTTGTTGCTGTTGTTGTTTTTCTTTAGTTCTAGTTTTAATTGCTTCTCTTACAGTTGTTCTGGGTTCTCCCCAGAAACACTTGTTCTTAGCCTAGCTGTCCTTTTCCTTTACCCTGTAGTTGTCACCATCTTTTCTTATTTCTATCTTACGGTTCTTTCCTTCTGTGTTCTGGGAGACCTTTTCAAGTTTGAACTCTACTGATAAGACTTTGACAGGGTGCCGGCCTGGCTCAGTCGGTAGAACACGTGACTCTTGATCTTGGGGTTGTGAATTGAAGCCCCACGTTGGGCGTGGAGCCTCCATTAAAAAAAGACTTTTGCCACTTTCATCTCTTCCCTATGGCCTATAATGTTTATTTTAATTTTGCTGTTGTATGTTTTGTTTCTCATGTTCCCTATTTCCTTTTTCATTTTATTCCATTGGCTTTTCATCCCAGCCAGTTATATATGACTCTGTGCCCCTGTTTCATAGAGTTTTCATGTGGAGGAATTCTTGTGAGTTTCACAGTAAATTATTTTTAGAGATAGGTTGCTTTCTCTTCAGGATAATTTTCCTTTACCTTGTGGTACATTGTTTTTCATAGGCATCAGGTTATTTTTTTCCCCCTGTTAATTCATCTTCATATTAGGAGCTATCTCTAGAGCTAGCAGAGCTAGATGACAGAGATGCGTAGATTGCTTTTGGCTCCACTCCTTGTCCATCTGGTGGAATTCCTTTCTCAAAGCTGTAGCTTCTGTTGTGGTACCTGTTAGGCATATACCTAGTGCCAGTGTGCAAGACTGACATGGGACCTTCTTTTACTTCCTACTGTCCCCTGCGTGCCCTGCTCCCAGGGTTCTTCCCCTCCCCACTTTTATCCGTAATGCTTTGAGGCAGGTACTTTGCAGGATGAACCACTATCAAGGCTCCCTCTACTGTCTGCTCCTCTGGTATTTGGAAACTACAAGCTTTGAAATTGGATTTGAAAGATGGAGGAGTTCCTAAAAGGTGGCATTATAGAACAGAGGGACAGATCCTAGTCTTCTAGCTGGCACAAGCCCAGAGTCTGGTCCAGTGTTTTAAAAATGCGAAAACCTATCTTCCTTGTTTAGGTGAGCAGAGCTATTCTTTCTCTGAGATCTTTCAGGAAGCAAAGCATAGGCATTCCTGTGTTCTTAGGCTGACTCTGTCTACCTTAGAGTTACTGAACATTTCTTCATAGATTCTGACCGTAGATTGTGAGTCTAGGTGATGTTTAGTATTTGTTCACATGTTTATATTTATTTAAGTGTGAAGTTAGGAGAGGCTATGACAGGGGCTGCTGGCCATGTATCTTTTCTTGTTGTTGTTACTGAAATGTTCTTTCTCAGTAAAGCTTACATATTTGTAGTCTATTGACCGTACCTTTCAAATATACTACTGATTTGTTTTTTGTCTCCTGCAGTTTTATTCTCTTGTGAAGAGTCATCAGGCCATGTCTAAATATTCCAGGTGATAAATTATGCAATTTACATAAAAAACTTTACACTAAAGATTTTGCTGTGATCTCTTTGACACCACAGGCTTCTGGGGGACTTGTTATGTCCTCTTCCTTGACCTAGGTGATGATGACACAGTATAGTCACTTATTGATAACTTCTTAAAAATTTATTGAAGTATAGTTGACCCAGAGTATTACATTAGTTTCAGGTGTACAACATAGTGATTGGACAACTCGATACGTTATGCTGTGCTCAGCACAAGTGTAGCCATACGGCGTTATTACAATACCATCGACTGTATTCCCTATGTTGTACCTTTTATCCCTGTGACTCACTCATTCCATAACTGAAAAGCCTGTACCTTTCACTCCCCTTGACCCTTTCTGCCCATCCCCCAATTCCTCTGAGAACTTTCTGAGCTGTATACTTACGGGCATGGTTCATACATGTTGCCCATCAATAAAAAGCAGCACCATGCCAAGGGCAAGGCAGTCAGGGTTGTTTGCTCTGGGCGTAGGCAGTAAAGGGGTGCACTATCTAATGAATTTAAAAATAATAACAAACTGACTCCAGGTTTTTTAAAAAGTGTGTATCTTCTTTGCTCCATTGGATCTTGAGGAGTTCATCGTTAATATCTGTTTGGATTTTAACTTGTAAGAAGAGAAGGATTTTATTGTTTTTGTCTGTCTCTGGAATCATCATAGTGAAAGGGAATTTATATCCAGCAAATTTGGGATACTTTTATATTGCTTCTGTTGTACCATGGAGTATCTTTATGCTATCAGTTATATTTCATTTAATAACCTTTGGTGAGTTACATTGGACAATATGGCTGGGTATAATTTGAGTTGGGAAGTAGATGGAGAGTTAAATTTCAGCCTAGGGCACAGATTGGCCTTGGAGTTAATTTAATTAATGAATTGTTCTCAACTTGTTTCTGGGGCAACTGCCAAACTACCCATAAGTGGTTCCCAGAGGATGAATAAAGGAACAGAGGTTGGTATTGAGGGACAGCTTCATGCTATGGGAATTGTCCTATGGACTGCAGATCCCCTGGCACATTATGTGCTGAATGGTTATGGCTAGTGGGTTAAGTGGATACAAGTTGAAAAATACTATAATTCCCCTGGCCTTGTGTTTCTTGGCAGGGGGGGCTTTCGTGAGGCTGATAGTCTCACCTCCCTCTTCATCCAGTGGGAGGAACCACGAGGCTGATGAAATTGGAAGAGGAAATGACTGTGTGGTTTAGACTGCTGTGAAGGTTCTTTCTTTCTGAGCAGGTTTTCCCTGTTCTTCACATGATCTTTACTTTCAAAGGCATTTCTAAGCCCTGATGGGAGGAAGCAGGTTCAATCCAGGGATGAGGGAACTAAGTTTAGTTTAGAGGCAAAGTTGTCAGGAAGTTCACTTGATTATTGATTCAAGCTACAATCTCCAATTCAGCTCTATTGATTTACATGGTTGATGTTCTGATCTCCAGTGTCTTCTTTTCTCATTTGGTTTTAGAACTCGGAGGGGGTAATAAAGGAGTGATTATTACTCCTAAAAGTGTGTTTAGGTCTGTTTTAAAAAAACAAACAAAAAAGCCACTACAGTTTAGTAGTGGTTTGGATTTTTTTTAACCTAATCTGAGAGTCAGCCTTTTACTTGGAGAGTATAAACCATTTACATTTATAATCATAACTAATGTGTTTTGATGTTATTCCATCAATTTGATTTATGCCTTTTGATGTCACCAGATGTATTTAAAGTCATTTTTGTCAAACAAGTCTAGTTGGTGGCAAGTCTTTTCTGCTAATTAATTAATTCTGTGTGTGGCCTTATACTGCCTAGGCTTTCAAACCATTTATATCAATAATATTTTACAGATGCTGTTCCGGAATTGAAAGAAGAGAAGTCACAGCCACCACCAAAACCACGTTCTGGAGCCGTGGCAGAAACATTTAGAATTGTTAAGGACTCTCTCAATGATGACGTTGTTAAAGCCACTCAAGCAATTTATCAGTTTGAGCTCTCAGGTAAGGAGGATATCTGGGAATGTGGTGCTTTTATGAAACAAAGTAGGATATTTCCCTCAGAAGAAAATCAGCTTCCAATAGCAATCACCTTGATAGTTGGCTGTATCCAGAACCCTTAACCCTAGAATGTAGACATTCAAGAATAGCAAATAACTACTGATTTGTATTTTTTAAGTTAATATCAGTGCATATGGACACATGTAACATAAAATCTCATTACATAGACTTCCAGTGTTAAATAAATTTTTGGCATATGTAGTTGAGAGAAAATCCTACTTAGGAGGGCATATGGATCATGACATGTGGTGTAATACAGTAATGTATCATCAGCCACGGCACCTTGCCATTTTTATCTTTGAAATTAATCAAGTCAGTCTGCATGTAGTCAGCTGAAATTATTCAAGTCAGTCTGCATGTAGTCAGCGTTTTCAAACTTATCAATATTTTTCTTCTCAACATAGTATTAACACATATTAATGATAGCTTTAAGAACTAGCTACTTCAGTCCCATTGAATGCAAACTTTGACATTATCGGTTTTTTCCTTTGTCTCCTCTGTTTCCTCTCTTCTTCCTTTTTTCTCCTTAGCGCCCATGGTCCATTGCTTTAATCACTCTCTTGCCTGTATCCTAAATTTCCTGGCCTTTTTGTACTTATGTCACCACCTATCAAAAGTCTAGTCCTGGGGCGCCTGGGTGGCTCAGTTGGTTAAGCGACTGCCTTCGGCTCAGGTCATGATCCTGGAGTCCCGGGATCGAGTCCCACATTGGGCTCCCTGCTCAACGGGGAGTCTGCTTCTCCCTCTGACCCTCCCCCCTCTCATGAGCTCTCTCTCTCTCAAATAAATAAATAAATAATCTTTAAAAAAATAAAAAAGCCTAGTCCCAGATGAATCACACTATCTGACTGTCCCACAGTTGCATCCAGGCTGCTTCGTACTCCTGGGGAAATGGAAAAAACCCATCACACTACCAGTAGATCTGTACGAGTAGACATTCATCATCGCCCTTCTTCATCTGGGGTCTCAGTGCGCCTCAGAATTCTGTATTTCTGTGGTCAGCTTCCTGCCTCATTTTCCACAGTGACTATTTTAACACTTCCCAGTGCTCCACAAATCTCCCATCTCTCCCTTCACCACTTCCCTGCCAGTTTCAGCAGATAACCCCACCTCCTCTTTCACAGAGAAAATAGAAACTGGCAGACAAAGTGCTTCAGCTTCCTGTCCTCTGATACCGAATCAGCTGTTAATGAGCATCGTTCTTTCTTCCTTCCCAATAGAATAGAGCTCAGCTCTAGATTTATGTATCTCAAGCTTTAATGTTCATAGTGATCATCTGGGACCCTGCTAAAATGCAGAGTCTGATTCAGCATGTCTCAGGTAGGGTCTGAATTCTGCATTTCTGACAGGACTGCAGTCCACAGATTGCACTTTGAGTAGCAAAGTTGTAGATCCCATTTCCTGTAGCCTCCTAAGGGACTTTGTGCTGTTAATTATGCCCTCTCTCTCACCTGCGTATGCTGCAGCCTGCTTTCCAGTGATAATTTAACATTCTCAAAGTCTATTTCATCTTTAAAACAAAACACAACGCCCCTAACCCCACTTCTTACCCCCACCATTCCTCTCCCTTTCAGAGCCAAACTTCTTTTCATCTAGAGTTCACTCTACTCAGGTATCGTATTTCTCCATTCCGCTGAATTATGCTATTACCAAGGTCCTTGGTGACCTCTATATCATCAGTGGGCCTTTGTCATTCTTACCTTGTCACCACTCTACGGCATTTGAAGTTGTTGACTGCTCTTGCCTTCTGGAAAGGCTCCCATCCTTGGCTTCCCTGACAGCAGCTCTCCTTGCTTTCCTCCTTTGTCTGTAATCATCCTTGTCAGTTACAGACTTGCCCTAGGAAACCTCAGTCACTCACACAGCTTCAGTGACCATAGGCAGTGATTACTTACATATCTATATTTCTAGCCTCGTCAGACGTCATTTGACATTTTCACTTGGTTGTCACAAAGATACCTCAATCTGAAAATGTCTAAAACAGCTCACCATTCCCAACACCTGGCTCAGACACTGCCTATTCAATCTGCTCTTCTCAGTAGTCCTCTCTCAGTACAAAATACAGCCATACTTACCTGGTTTCCTGAGCCAAAAACTGGCAAATCATTTCTTATGCACTCTCCATCCCTTTTCCTCATCATATTCATTTACTGAGTCTTGTGTTTCTGCTTTGAAGTCATCTCTCAAATATGCCTACTTCTCCCCAATCCCACCGCCACAATCCTGATCCAGGCACACATCCTCAAGTTCCCAAACTACCCAAACACCATCCTAACTTGCCTTTTGCATCCTCTTTATCCCTCTCCAATATATTCTCCACACTGCTCTTAGGGTGATCTATTTAAAATACCAGCCTTATGTCATTCTCCTTCCATGGCATATCCCTTAGGATGAAGTCAGTGAATATTTCAGATGGCCCACTACCCCCTACGTCTGGGCTGCTTCATGAGCTCATCTCATGCCACTCTTCATTCTCTTTCTACCTTCAGTCCTCCTGCACTGTTTTCAGTTCCTCATCTGGCTAATTCTTACCTGACTTTTCAATCTCATCTTCCACGGGGCTTGCCTGACTCCACATTACCCTCTACTTCATCTTGTGTAAGAACCATGTTACTCCAGGGTCTTCAGAGCCTAGACCAGTGCCTGGCATGGAAGTACTTAATCAATATTTACTGAATTTGATAGAGGCCCAAGGGTTTTAACCTGGAAAACAGCATTATGTAAAATTATTCTAACTGTAGCAGTTACTAAGTTTAAGAAGAATGGGGCTTCTTTGGCATTTTTTTCTATATCTTTGTATTTTGTGTAGGTGAAGATGGTGGAACGTGGTTTCTTGATCTTAAAAGCAAAGGTGGGAATGTTGGATATGGAGAGCCCTCTGATCAGGCAGATGTGGTGATGAGTATGTCTACTGATGATTTTGTAAAAATGTTTTCAGGTGAGTTTTCAATTTTATTAATTGACTGATTGTTCAAGGAAAATTTACTTCTAACTTTATTCCTTTCCAAATAATCAAGACTTGTGTTTGTAGCCGTAGAATCTGAGTGGCTATTGATGTTAAAGAGCACATAGTCTTCAGAAGGTAGGTCTTACTGTTTGGTAAGTTCTGACTGTTCAGCCAACAAGTGGGAAGTCGAAGTCAGAATTTCCTTTTTTCGTGACTGAGAAGCCCATAAGATAATCTTGGAAATAGAGAGGTAATTCAAAAGGACTCCTAGGTGGACTTTATTTCTACTAGTTGGACTAAGATAGCCCTTCCAATAACACCTGGGACACAGGAAGTGCTGAACTCAGCTGCACCTCATTTATTGAGAGTAAGGTTCTGCTTTGATCTTGCCATGACTGTAATAGGAAACAGGGGCCCTCTCCTGTGGCCCATGATCCTGCTTTCTGTGAAATCCTTAACCAAGAGAACCTTTTGCATAGTTTTCTGTTCTGCCTGTGTACCTCTAACTATGCCAGAGAATTTTAAGGGAATCTTTTCTATTTTCTACTCTTAGAATACTACTCCAAATGGTAATTATCACATGTATTTATTAGAAACAACACTTTAAACTAAGACATTATAACATTCTAATAAAAAAAATTCACTTAGTGATCTATAAATGTAATTCATTCTTTGTTCTGTTTTAATCTTCATAAATTGAAGATCACAGTGTACTCTGTGCCATCGAGATCTTGCTTTCCAGTTCCTTTTTTTTTTTTAAGATTTTATTCATTTATTTTTGAGAGAGGGCATGCATGAGCGGGGAGGAGGGGCAGAGGGACAAGCAGACTCCCCGCTGAGCAGGGAGCTGGATGCGGGACTCGATCCCAGGACCACAGGATCCTGACCTGAGCCGAAGGCAGACGCCCAACCCACTGAGCCACCCAGGCCCCCATTGCTTTCCAGTTCTTATCCAGGATGCTAATGGCCTACATATTATCTGAGCCAGTCTGTGTATGTTACTAATCATTGAGGTCTCTTCAACTTTTCCTTTTTTTTTTTTTAAAGATTTATTTATTTTAGAGTGCGAGAATGGGGGTGGGGGCAGAAGGAGAGAATCTTCAAGCAGACTCCCCACTGAGCGCAGAGCCCAGTGCAGAGCTCAGTTTCACAACCCATGAGATCATGACCTGAGCTAAAACCAAGAGTCAGACACTTAACTGATTGAGCCCCCCAAGCGCCCGACCTTTTTTTTTTTGTACAGTAGTATTAAATAACTCATGGTACAAAATCAGAAAATACACTTAAAAAAAAGCAAAATAAAGGTACTTCTTTTTTTTAAATATTTATTTTTATTTTTTTAAGATTTTATTTATTTATTTGACAGAGAGAGACACAGCGAGAGAGGGAACACAAGCAGGGGGAGTGGGAGAGGTAGAAGCAGCTTCCCACTGAGCAGGGAGCCCGATGCAGGGCTCAATCCCAGGACCCTGGGATCATGACCTGAGCCAAAAGCAGACGCTTAATGACTGAGCCACCCAGGTGCCCCTATTTATTTATTTTTTAAGATTTTATTTATTTATTTATTTATTAGAGAGAGAGAGCATGGGCAGGGGAGAGGGGCAGAGGGAGAGGGAGAAGCAGACTCCCCGCTGAGCAAGGAGCCCAATGTGGGACTCCATCCCAGGATCCTGGGATCGTGACCTGAGCCGAAGGCAGCTGCTTAACCAACTGAGCCACCCAGGCACCCCAAGATTTATTTATTTTAGAGAAAGAGAGAGAGAGAGTGCATGAACAGGGGGAGGGGCACAGGGAGAGGGAGAGAGAATCTCAAGCAGACTCCCCACTGAGTGTGGAGCCTTACATGGGGCTCAATCCCAGGACCCTGAGATCATGACCTGAGCTGAAATCAAGAGTCAGCCGCCTACCTGACTGAGCCACCCAAGTACCCCTAAGCAAAATAAAGATACTTCTTTATCACACTACTGAGAAATCAACCATTAGTTGATTTTGGTTTAGAGTCATATTTCTGTGAATGTATATAAATATACACGTGTGCTTATAAAAACAGGATTATAGCATTACTGCTGTTTGGCAGTCTTTTTCACTTATACATTATAACATCTTTCAATGTTAATAATTATCTCTTTAGTCATTTTCAGTAGTGTCTTTAGTGTTTTAGTATTCCAACAACTATGTCCTCATAAAACTTAAAGTGCTTTGGACATAGCTAGATGCTCAGTAAATGTTGGCAAATTTATATTTTATAAATAATATTTTGGACTTAAAAATCATTTAAAATAAAAATTGTCAATTTCTAAACTGAAATAACAATAATTATAGCTAATATGCATTGTATGATTGCTATGAGTTGAGCAATACTCCAGGGGTGGAGTTGTTAAGCGTCTGCCTTCGGCTCAGGTCATGATCCCAGGGTCCTGGGATCAAGCCTCACATTGGGCTCCCTGCTTAGCGGGGAGCCTGCTTCTCCCTCTCCCACTCCCCCTGCTTGTGTTCCCTCTCTTGCTGTGTCTCTGTCAAATAAATAAATAAAATCTTAAAACAACAATACTCCAAACAGTGCTTGGAGATAAAATATTTTCTCCATTTTACAAAAATGGAAACTGAGACACCAATGGATTAATCAAGGTCACATAGTGAAGAAATGTTGAAGCCAAAATTTGAATCCAAGCTAACTCTTGGGCTCATGCTCTTTTAATCATTATGCTACTCTGCCCTCCAAAGGTGAGAGTCAAATGACTAATTTATATTTTATTTATGTATCATTAACCTGTAGTAATGGGCTTTCCATTTATATCTTTCTGTGAATGTGGTCCTGGATTGACTAGTGGAAGTCAGTCAGATAAATGAGTAACTTAAAAAAATATTCTTACATGGTTTCTTATAGCGACAGTGAGTTTACTTCTGCTTCTTATGTCCTTTTGTTCCTACTCTTGATCCCATCTGCTTTTCTTTGAAGGGGCACAATTTAGACCTTATATCCTGGTATGGTTTCTCTTTTAAGAAACCATAGCCATTTCTGACCTAATTTATATAGTGGATACTTTATAAATAGAAAAACTTGAAGCAACTAGTGATCATCTAATCAAAATCTCCTTTTGGCCAGTAGAGGCCACTGTAGGGTTGAGCATTAGAATAGAAAGGAAATAAATTGTACAAGATCACCTGTTTAATATATAGGGAGGAGATAGGATATTGTGCTTACTAGCTATTTTAAAGTTATTTTTTAAACAGTTTTATTGAGGGATAGTTTACATATCATAAAATCCACCCAGTATAAGGGTTAAACATGATTTTTAGTAGATTTATAGAGTTGTACAGCCATCACTTACAATCCAGTTTGAGAAATTTCCATCACGCCAGAAAATTCTCTCATGTCTCATTGTAATCATTCCCCATTTTTACCCTCAGCTAGCCAAACACTAATTTGCTTTCTGTCTCTATAGATTTCTGAATAGTTGATGTAAATGCAATCAAACAGTATATAGTCTTTTGTATCTGTCATCACTTACCATAAGGCTTTTGAGATTCATCCATTCATGTTGTAGCATGTATCAGTAGTTCAGTTCCTTTTTATTGCTGAATAGTATTCGACTGTATGGATATACTACATATTATTTATCCACTCACCAGATGGTAGACATTTGGATTATTTTAAGTTTTGGGCTATTATGAATAATGCTGTTCTGCGTATGGTCATACATGTATTTGGGTAGATGTATATTTTCATTTCTCTTAGATAGATTCCTAAGAGTGGAATTGCTGGGTCATATGGTAAGTAGATAACTTTTGAGAAACTGCCAAACCATTTGCTAAAGTGGCTGTACTAATTTTACCTTCTCATTAGTAATGTATGAAGGTTCCAGTTTCTCCAAATTCTTACCGAAACTTATTAATGTTGGTTTTTTTTTTACAGCTTTATTGAGGTATACTTGACAAAAACTATATATATTTAAGGTATAAAACAGAATGACTGGATACATATAAATACATTGTTAAATAACTATAATCAAGCTAATTAACACATTCATCATCCTACATAATTACCTTTTCTATATTTGTAGTGAGAACATTTTAAGATCTACTCTTAGCAAATTTCAAATATGCAATACAGTATTATTAACTATAGTCATAATGCTGTACATTAGATCCCCAGGAATTATTCATTTTATAGCTGAAAGTTTGTACCCTTTGACCAACATCTCCCCATTTCTCTCACTCCCAACTCCTGGCAACCACCATTTTACTCTCTGCTCCTGGATTCCACTAAAAGTGAGATCACGCAGTATTTGTCTTTCTGGGTCTAGGTTCATCCATGTTGTCACAAACATTAGTGTCTTTGATATTATAGCCATTCCGGTGAGTGTGTGGTGATATCTTATTGTGACTTTGTATTTCCTTAATGTTGAGCATCTTTCCATGTGCTTAATAGCTATTTACATTGATGAACTGTTCAAAACTTTTGCTCGTCTTTAAATTGACTTGTCTTTTTATTATTAAATTGCAAAATTCTTTATAAATTCTAGATGCATGTGATTTGCAAATATTTACTCTCAGTCTGTGTGACTTATCTTTTCATTTTCTTGATGTCTTTTGAGTTACAAAAGTTTTTTAGAATTGATAAAGGCTAATCCATCAATTCTTTCTTTTATGGTTCATGCTTTTTCACTGAAGTATTTCATTCTTTATGCTATTGTGAATGGAATTATTGTCTTTAATTTTATTTTTGAATTATCTGTTCCTAGTATACATAAATATATATGTTGTTAATTTTTGTGCATTGATTTTATATCCTGCGAAAAATCAGTGAAGCCATTTGGACCTGGGATTTTTTTGTGGGAAAATTTTTAATTAATTCAATTTATTGTTATATGTAACAGTAGCTTTTATTTTTTTAACAGCTTTATTGAGGAATAATTCACATACCATACAATTCATCCATTTAAAGTGTACAGTTAAATAGTTCTTAGCATATTCACAGATATTTGCAACCAGCACCACAGTTGCTTTTGGAACGTTTTCATCACCTCAGAAAGAAACCCCATACCCGTTAGCTGTTAACCCCATATCTCCCATCAGCCTGCCTTCAGCTCTAAGCAACCATTGATCTACTTTTTGTCTCTATAGATTTCCCTTTTCTGGACTTTGATATGAACAGAATAGTGGACTTATGTTTTCATTTCTTTTGCAATGCTGGCTCATGTGGTAAATCTCTGTTTAACTCTTTGAAGAACTGCTAGATTTTTCCACGGCAGCTATACCATTGACATTCCTACTAGCAGTGTATGAAGGTTTCTATTTCTTTGTATTCTTGCCTTACCAGCACTCCTTATTTTTATTTTTGTTTTAATAGCCATCCTAGTGGGTGTGAAGTGATACCGCATTGTGGTTTTGATTTGCATTTTCCCAATGACTAATGATGTGTTCAGCATTTTTTCATGTGCTTATTGGTTACATGTACATCTTCCTTGAAGAAATATCTATTTGGGTCCTTTGCACATTTTAATTGGGTTGTCTTTTTTTTTACTGAGTTTTAAGAATTCTTTATATATTCCAGATACAAAGCGGATATCCTTTATGAAGTGTATTATTTGCAGATATGTTTTCTCAGTTTTTTGGGTTATCTTTTCACTTTTTTGATGATATAGTTTGAAACACAAAAGTTTTAGAATTTGATGAAGTCCAATTTGTAGTTTTTTTTTCCTTTGTTGCTTGTGCTTTTTCATTGTCATATCTAAGAATTTTTGTGAAACCTAAGTTTTAAAGATTTGTGATTCACTTTTTTTTTGAGGGTTTTTTTTTTTTTGAAAGAGAGAGAGTTGAGGGGGCAGAGGGAGAGGAAGAGAGAGAATTTTTTTTTTTTAAGATGTTATTTATTTATTTGAGAGAGAGCGTGAGTGGGGAAGAGGGGCAGAGGGAGAAGCAGACTCCCCTAGCAAGGAGCCCAAGGCAGGCCTTGATCACAGGACCCAAGATCATGACCTGAGCTGAAGGCAGCCGCTTAACCAACTGAGCCATCTAGGGGCCCTGAGAGAGAATCTTAAGCAGAACCCACACCCAGTGCAGAGCCCAACATGGGATTCGATCTTACAACCCTGAGATCATGACCTGACTCAAAATTAAGAGTCAGACACTTAACCAACTGAACCACCCAGGCACCCGAGAGGGTTTGTATTTTTATTTTTTTAAAGATTTATTTATTTTAGAGAACAAAGTGGGGAGGGGCAGAGGGAGAGAGAAACTCAAGCAGGTCCGCGCTGAGCGTGAACCCAACGTGGGCCTCAGTCTCACAACCCCAAGGTCACGACCTGAGCCAAAACCATGAGTCTGACATTTAATTGACTGCACCACCCAGGTACCCCTTTTTATTTTTTTAAGATTTTATTTTTATTTATTTATTATTTTTAGTTGTTTTTTTTTTTTTAATTTATTTGACAGAGACAGCGAGAGAGGGAACACAGCAGGGGGAGTGGGAGAGGGAGAAGCAGGCTTCCTGCAGAGCAGGGAGCCCGTTGCGGGGCTCGATCCCAGGACCCTGGGATCATGGCCTGAGCTGAAGGCAGATGCTTAATGACTGAGCCACCCAGGCGCCCCAAGATTTTATTTTTTAAAATAATCTCTACACCCAACATGGAACTCAAACTTAACAACCCCGAGATCAGGAGTTGCATACTCTTCTGACTGAGCCAGCCTGGCGCCCCTTTTTTGAGGGTTTTTAGATTTAACTCTCATAGTTGGGTCTCTGACCCATTTTGAGCTTATATATATGGTGTGAAGTAGAAGCCCAACTTCATTTGTTTGCATGTGGATATCCAGTTATCCCAGCACCATTTGTTAAATAGATTATTCTTTTCCCATTGAATGGTCTTGGCAACCTTGTTAAAGATCAGTTGACCATAGATGTTTGGGTTTGTTAAACCCATAAAATATATAGGTAAAGTTAATTTAGAATTACCACATGACCCAGCATTTCCACTCCCATATTCAAAAGAAAATTCTCAAATATGTATATATATATATATATATATATACATGTTCATAGCAGCACTATTCACAGTAGCCAAAAGTTGGAAACAACCCAGGTGGTCATCAACAGATGAATCAATAAACAAATTATTTGTGTGTGTCTGTGTGTATAATGAAATATTATTCAGCCATAAAAAGAAATGAAGTACTGATTCATCATACAATGTGGATGAACCTTGAGAACTTAATAAGCGATAAAAGCCTGACAAAAGATCACATATTGTATGAATCCTTTCATATGAAACACTAGAATAGGTAAATTCATAGAGACAGAAAGCTGATTAGTGGTTGCCAGGGTCTAGAAGGAGGGGAACTGTTAATGCATAGTGGGTACAGGGTTTCCTTTTGGGGGGATGGAAATGTTTTGGGACTAGATAGAGGTGGTGGTTGTACGACCTTGTGACTGTACTTAAATGCTACTGAATTGTTCACTTTAAAATGGTTAATTTTATGTCATGTGAATTTCACCTCAGTTTTTAAAGTACCTA
This sequence comes from Leptonychotes weddellii, assembly GCF_054177405.1. Taxonomy (NCBI): domain Eukaryota; kingdom Metazoa; phylum Chordata; class Mammalia; order Carnivora; family Phocidae; genus Leptonychotes; species Leptonychotes weddellii. The sequence goes on from NC_138382.1 coordinate 61,450,868, forward strand.
TTTTTATTTTATTAAAAAGTTTTTAAAGTAATCTCTATACCCAACATGGGGTTTGAACGCATGACCCCAAGATCAAGAGTTACACACTCCACCAACTGAGCCAGCCAAGTTCCCCAAAGTATATATTTTTAAAAGGTGTTCTTTGGGGGCGCCTGGGTGGCTCAGTTAAGCATCTGCCTTCGGCTCAGGTCATGGTCCCGGGGTCCTAGGACCGAGCCCCGCATCGGGCTCCCTGCTCAGCGGGAAGCCTGCTTCTCCCTCTCCCACTCCCTCTGTTTGTGTTCCCTCTCTCGCTCTGTCTCTCTCTGTCAAATAAATAAATTAATCTTAAAAAAAAAAAAAAAAGGTGTTCTTTGGCCTTTCCTGCTTCCACTGCACAGAGGTGATCACCTTCAGGTCTTTCTGGTGTCTCTTTCATTCTGTAACTCCGCCTTTTTCAATATGATCACATTTCTCAATGTTAGATGTATACTTAAGCAATGTTTTGTTTAGATTCACTAATCTAAAGACTGGTAGGTGAGATTTAAGTTCTCTTACAGCACCTTGATTTTGCTTTACCTCCCCCTTACCTATCCCCCCAATATAATTATATTATCATTTTTGCCTAAATCAGTACTCTGTGTTTAAATAATTATGATTCTGGTGTAGTTTGCTGCTGAGTCAAATAGTATACTATTATTATGTTTCCTCTCAGAGGACTTTTCTTTTTCCTAGATATAAATAATTGTCCTATTTTTCCCCCCACTAAAATAGGTATAAAGAAACTAAGCAGAATCTTCCTATGCTCTTCCCACAACCTTTTGATACAATTTTCCACTGCCAAATGTGTCAGATTACCTGTCGGTCTGCTTTTTTCCTGGAGCCCTTTGTCTTGTTACAATAGATAGATAGGCTTATTAAGCCTGCTACACAACTGTGATCCTAGAAATTTTTAACTCTCTCCTGCACTGAATCTCTTTATTTCCTGTGTCCCATGTTCTTTCTTGGTTTACATCCTTTTTTGGCGGCACACATTCTCCAGTAGCTTCATGAGAAAGGAGATTTATAAGAGATAGTATTTTTTTAGTATCTCAAACTACTTGTATTCTGCTAGCACACTGCTTGGCTGGGTAGAGCCTTCTGGGTTGAAACTCATTTTTCTTCAGAATTGTGAAGCCAAGGGGCGCCTGGGTCGTTCAGTCGGTTAAGCGCCTGACTCTTGATTTCGGCTCAGGTCATGATCTCAGGGTTGTGGGATCGAGCCCTGCACTGGTCTCCACACTCAGCGTGGAGTCTTCTGGAGTTTCTTCCCATCTGCCTCCCCCTCTGCCCCTTCCCCTGCTCACATGCTCTCTCTCTCAAATAAACAAATAAATAGAATCTTAAAAAAAAAATAATGAAGCCATTGCTCCATCTTCTAAGATTACCATTGAGAATTTGATACTATTGTTTTTCTTAATCTTTTGTGTCTACCCTCTCTTCTTTCCAGAAGCTTTGGAATCAAAATGCTCTCTTTCTCTATAGTGGTTTGAAATTTCATGATGATGCAAGGTAGTGTGGTCTTTATTCTTTCATTTTCCTGGGTGCTTGATGGACTCCTTGGGAATGTATCTTATATTATTTCTTTGATAGTTCTCTCAGTTCTCACTTTCTGGAGAAAACATTCGATCTTTGATTCAATCTTTGACCGTCTCTTTCTCCTATTGCACATGTTTTTATATGACTTTTTTACTTTTGGGGAGATTGATTCACCTTATTTCTACTTACTATCTTTTTTTTATATAGTAAGGAGAAACTTTATTTGTAAAGTATTATGGGGGGGTGCATGGAGAGAGACTTTTGCAGTAGTGGGGGGATGGTAGCAATGAAGAAGATTGACTTCTGTGACCAGAAGATCTGCAAGTGCCTCTTGCCTTTTGTATTTTAATATTATCTCTCAAATTTTTAATTTCTAGGAGTTCACCATTGTGGTCACTGTTTCTTCTTCTCTTATTGCCCCCTTTCCACTCACTGGATCCCATTCCATTCGCCTTCTCCTACTGCTTCTTTCCCTTCCTCTCATTCTCCTCCCATACCCCTTTAAGTCGTCTCCTCTATTTCTCCCTCTTTCCTGTGCTTCTCTTCTTCCCCTTTCTCCAGCATTCTGTTCTTGATACACTGCTGCTGTATCTTCTCTTACCAATACGGACATGAACTGTGGAATTTTTTGTTTGTTTACTTTGTTTTAGCTTTCTTCAGTGCCTGCCAAATGGCTTTTATCTGTTTTTGTTTTTTGTTTTTGTCTCCATTTGATGTCCATTTGTCTTTATAGGCAGGGCTCCATAAAGCTAGTGGAAGCTGTGTATGTGTGAGCAAGGCTTATGGACTGGTGGGTTTCACTGTAGGGTGACAGAACAGGGAGCCAGTTTTTCAGCAGAAGGGCACCCAGATGTCAGTATTTTTGTTTCTGGAGAAGCTGTTCTGTTCCTTTATTATTTTTTTTAAGATTTTATTTATTTATTTAAGAGAGAATGAGAGAGAGAGAGAGAGCACATGAAAGGGAGGAGGGTCAGAGGGAGAAGCAGACTCCCCGCCGAGCAGGGAGCCCGATGCGGGACTCGATCCCGGGACTCCAGAATCATGACCTGAGCTGAAGGTAGTCACTTAACCAGCTGAGCCACCCAGGCGCCTTTTCTATTCCTTTAAAGAACAAAGATTTTCCGGTATCTTCTATGTAAATCAAAACTATCCCTTAGTTTATTATTTGTAAATTTAGGTATTTTAACATCACATTTCCATAGAATAATGCGCAGCTATTTATTCATTAAAGAATTGGACTTGATTCTTTCTGTCCCTAAGCAATCTATAGTGCTTTGTACAACCCCTACATAGAAGAATTTAAAGGTATTTAATATCTCAACACATATAAATACATTAACCCACACATTTTTTTTTTCTACAAAGAGCCCATCTGCGTGTGGCTCAGTAGAAGTTTACTGATGCACCAGACACATATTGTGCCTGCTGGAGAGATGATCTACAGAATTGGCATCATATAGCTCAGAAAACTATAAATAAGAGTCAGGGGCACCTGGGTGGCTCAGTCGGTTAAGTGTCCAACTCTTTTTTTTTTTTTTAAGATTTTATTTATTTATTTGACAGAAAGAAACACAGGGAGAGAGGGAACACAAGCAGGGGGAGAGGCGGAGGGAGAAGCAGGCTTCCCATTGAGCAGGGAGCCCGATGCGGGGCTCGATACCAGGACCCTGGGACCATAACCTGAGCCAAAGGCAGATGCTTAACAACTGAGCCTTGATTTCTGCTCAGGGTCATGGGATTGAGCCCCACATCCGGCTCTGTGCTTATTAGCACAGAGTTTGCTGGAGATTCTTTCCTTCTCCTTTACCCACTGCCCCTTCCCCTGTTCACATGTGTGTGTTCTCTCTCTCTCAAATAAATAAAATCTTAAAAAAAAAAAAATCAGAAACACCTGGCTTTGAATTGTAGTGTGTCATATACAAGCTGTGTGACATTGAGTGAGTCAGAATCCTCTCTGAGCCTCAGTTTCCTCATTAATTCCACTGTGTACCTGATCATGTACTAACACTGGAATAAGAGTAGCAAATAAAGTTTCCTCCCTCCATGGAGCTTCTGTTTCTTTTATGTTGTTAATAACTACAATTCTGTTGTAATGCTCATGTTTTCCATCCTGGCATTTCTGTGGTTAAAATACTGCTAGCACATACTTTTGTTGTCTGTACACTGTGTTTTTAATGATAATTTCTTAAGAATATTATATGCATTTATACCATTTGATTTTTTGAATCTAAACCTGAAATGTTAAAAGTTTAATGAACTATAATAGATTGGAAAATTAACTAAAATAGTATTTGTTTACTACAATTCATCTGAGGGCCATGTATCCTTTAATACGTTGTAACTAGTATATAAATGTTGCATCTTCAGCTTTTTGGTATAATCTTTCGCTGATTGTTTTTACATTATCTCTCATATTAAGATATTGTTAATATCTAAGTCAAGGAATTGGGATTCCCAAGATACTGATAAAAAAAAAATTATGGAATAGAAATTTGTGTGCTTCAGAGGTTTATAGAACTCAAGAAGATTCTTTTTATAATGCATGTTCTTGAAGTGGTATCTCCCTAAGGGCACTAATGGATGCTTTTCCTTCCCTCATTTTCTCATTTTAGGGAAACTAAAACCAACAATGGCATTCATGTCAGGAAAATTGAAGATTAAAGGAAACATGACCCTAGCAATCAGATTGGAGAAGCTAATGAATCAGATGAATGCCAAGTTATGAAGGAAAAGAAAAAAAAATGTCAATCACTAAGCTCAAAAAGTAAAAGGGATCAACAGTTAAAATCTGTTTGTTTTCTTCCCTTTCGAATTATAAGGATATGCAAATTTGTTTTGGAAAAAACAGAATTTCTGTATCTGTAAGACTTGAAATTGTAATTAAAACGGCTAGCTAATTAAACATAAGCTTCATTAAGTGGAATTCTAAGACAGTCTGCCTATGGAATTTTCTGAGTGTTGCCCTCTGAGAGCTAGATTTCATTCATTGTGGGAAAGGTATGATCAGGTTCAAGCAGTAAAATTAGCTCTTTTCAGCACTTCCCCTATAAAAGGAGATTAATCTGTTTTAAATTTTTCAGTTTGGGATTGTATGCTAATGAAATATTAATGATATTTTAGATTTTCATATACTTGTTTTAAGGAAGATCTTCTATAATGCATTTTCGCAGAAATCACATAAACTAATAAATAGTGAAGACTAATGAAACAAAAACAGTTTTTCATTCTAACTAGCTTTCCAGGTATAAGTTACCTATTATTAATGTAATTTCGCTAATGTAATTCAATATGTATCCTCTTTTAAATGTGTAAAAATATCTTAAAATAAAATAATTTCTCCCCAGAAGTATGCACTTGGTCACAGTGTTGTAAAAAGAGAACATCAGAATAGATGGTTGTTTAGTGCTGAATTGTAAACCTCCCAAGCTCATTTGTTGAAATCCTAACACACATGCACACACATGCACACACACAAGTCCCCCCCACGTTGAAAGAAGTGATTAAGTTAAAATGAGGCTTTTAGGGTGGGTTCTAATCCAGTCTGACTGGGGTCCTTCTAAGAAGAGGAAATTTGGAGATAAAAGACCAGGGATGCACACACAAAGGAATGACCATGTGAGGACCAGCAGGCCTCAGAAGAAATCACATCTACCAAGACTCCTGTTCTTCAGAACTGGAAGATATCTGTTGGTTTAGCACCCCAGCTAAGGTTTAAAAAAAAGTCCTTTCCTTTCACTTTAATCAGTTAAAAATACTTGTTCAGTATAATACTTTTACTTATCTTCCGTTCTGTAATATTACTGTGCTTAATTCTGACATTTCCTAGAATTGTAATGTTAGAAGCATTTAATGTCTATTTTACAAATGAGGAAACAGGATCAGAAAATGGGAAAATTAACAAAATCCCTATCCAACAAAAACCTCCCAGGACATAAGCCTTGAATAGAACCTGGAGACCTTACCTCCCCATCCAGGAAGCCCAGATGGATTGCCTTTGGGATGGCAGCCTCACAACTCCCTTTGCATCTGCCAGTCATTCCTAGCTATGTGAAGATCCTGGTCAGGTGTTGCCAGCTGGCTCGTTTTCTACTGAAGGTTATTAAAGGCTTCTCTCTTTGCATTTTCCAAATGGTCTCAAAGCTTTGGGAAAATAAAAAGAAAATGTGGTGAGACAGGAATTCTGGGTTCTAATCACTAAAATATGAACTTGCTTACTAAGAGGCTTTGGGATATCGGGAAAAAATATTTTCACAGGACCCTGGTTTTCACATCTATAAGTGAGGGAGTTGCATTAGGTCATCTGCAGCCCCTTTGTGCTCATTATTACTAAGAAGTACCAAACAATTTGCAGTATCCTATCAGAAATAAAGATAGCCACACCTAGATTCCTGAAGCCTTCTCTTGCAACATCCCCCTGATACCTGAATGAATTCACATGTTCCCTTTCCATGGATCTTGCCCATTAATTGCACTGAAGTTGTAGAACCTCCCAGAAGTTTTGGATGGCCATTTTGTGTGTTGTCCAGCAGCCAATTGAGCCCATTTCTGAAATTAAATGGTATGGAGGTAAATCAAGGCCATGGGTCTTTAATTAATGATTGAGTGAAGTTATTTAGACATTATTTTTAAGATGGTTTGTTGCTAGTAATCCAATATTTCAACAAATCCTCTTATATAGTGCCTCTTAAATAAACCTCTTAAGTAGAAGAAAAAAAGTCTTTTCCCTCTACCTATCAAGTTTTCAGCTGGGGTCCTGTAAATTAGATTAACAAAAGATAGCTTAACAAGAGAAGAAGAAATTGAAGTTTACTAACATGTGCATTACAAATATACGTGGGAGTATTAAGACATGAGTACCTCTAAGGAGTGGTTAGAACTTGAGCTTATATAACATCTTAACAAAAGAACAATAGATTTTTGGAGAAATAATACAAAAGAAAAGAATTTTGAGTTTCTAAAGTGGCAAATTGTGCAAAGGAAAATATATGGTAGTAGGTTTAGTTTTATAAGAAACTGCCAAACTGTCTTCCAAAGTGGCTGTACTATTTAGCATTCCCCCCAGCAATGAACTTGTGTTCCTGTTGCTCCACATCCTCTTGGGTATTTGGTATCGTCGGTGTTGTGGATTTTGGCCATTCTAACAGGTATGTAGTGGTATCTCCTTTTAGTTTGCAATGTTGAACATCTTTTCATATGTTTACTTGCCTCTGTATCTTCTTTAGTAAGGTGTCTGTTAAGGTTTTTGGCCCAGTTTTAAATTAAGTTGTTTTCTTACTGTTGCATTTTAAGAGTACTTTGTATATTTTGGAAAACACTCCTTTATCATATGTCTTTAGCAAATATTTTCTCCCAGTCTGGGACTTGTTTTCTTATTCTTTTGACATTGCCTTTTGCAGAGCAGAAGTTTTTCATTTTTTTTTTAAATCTTCTTAAGTTTATTTATTTTAAGTAATCTCTACCCAGTGTGGGGCTCGAACTCACAACCCCGACCGAGATCAAGAGTTGCATGCTCTTCTGACAAAGCCAGCCAGGTGCCCTGAAGTTTTTCATTTTAATGAAGTCCAGCTTAGCAATCATTTCTTTCATGGATTGTGCCTTTGGTGTCCTATCTAAAAAGTCATTGCCATACCTGAGGCCATCTAAGTTTTCTCCTGTCATTTTCTAGGAATTTTACAGTTTTGCATTTTGCATTTAGATCTGTGATCCATTTTGAGTTAATTTTTGTGAAAGGAGTAAAGTCTTTGTTTAGATTCTTTTTTTTTTTTTTTTTTGCGTGTGGATATCCAGTCCCAGCACTGTTTGTTGAAAAGACTGTCTTCTCCTTTGTCAAAGATCAGTTGACTGTATTTATGTGGGTCTATTTCTGGGTTCTCTATTCTGTTCTACTGATCTATTTGTTTATTCCTTCACCAATATCACACTTCTTGGTTACTGCAGCTATATAGTAAGTCTTGGGAGTCAGGTAGTGTCAGTCCTCCAACTTTGTTCTCCTTTAATACTGAGTTGGCTATTCTGGGTCTTTTACCTCTCCATATAAGTCATTAGAATCAGGGTCACCTGGCTGGCTTAGCTGGTGAAGCATGTGACTCGACCTTGAGGTTGTGAGTTCAAGCCCCATATTGGATGTAGAGCTTACTTAAAATGAAAAACTTTGAAATCAAAAGTACAAGTATTTCTCAATTAAAAAAACCTTAGAATCAATTTGTTGATAGCCACAAAATAATTTCCTGGGATTTTGATTGGCATTGCATTGAATCCATATATCAGTTTGGGATAAACTGATATCTTGACAATATTGAGTCTTCTTATCAATGAATATGAACTATCCATTTATTAAGTTGTTCTATGGTATCTTTCGTAAGAGTTTTGTAGGTTGGGCGCCTGGGTGGCTCAGTTGGTTAAGCGACTGCCTTCGGCTCAGGTCATGATCCTGGGGTCCCGGGATCGAGTCCCGCATCGGGCTCCCTGCTCGGCAGGGAGTCTGCTTCGTCCTCTGACCCTATCCCCTCTCATGTGTTCTCTCTCTCTCATTCTCTCTCTCTCAAATAAATAAATAAAATCTTTAAAAAAAAAAAAAGAGTTTTGTAGGTTTCCTCATACAGATCTTGTTAGATTTTAAGAGTTGTACCTCAGTATTTTGGGGGGGTGCTAATATAAGTGGTGATGTGTTTTAAATTTCAAATTTCACTTCTTCATTACTGGTTTTGGAAAGTGATTGACTTGTATATTAATCTTACATCCTACAACCTTACTGTAATCATTTATTAGTTCCCAGGAGGGGTTGGTTGGTTGGTTGGTTGGTTTTTTGGTCATTTTTTTCAGGTTTTCTACAGAGACAATTATGTCAGCTGTGAACATAGTTTTATTTCTTCCTTTTATTTCCTTTTGTGGTGTTACTGCATTAGCTAGGACTTCCAGTATGATGTTGAAAAGCATTAATGAGAAGGGACATCCTTGCCTACTTCATGATCTTAGTGAGAAAGTTCCTAGTTTCTCACTATTAGCTGTAGGGTTTTTGTAGATATTCCTCATCAGGTTGAGGAAGTTCCCTCTATTCTTAGTTTACTGAGAGATTTTATCATGAGTGGGTGTTAGATTCTGTCAAATGCTTTTTCTGCATCTATTGATATGATCTTGCCTGTTGATGTGGTAGATTATTAATTATTTTCGAATGCTGAACCAGCCTTGCATACCTGAAATAAATCCCATATGGTTGTTTTTATATGAATATTCAAGCCTTCCCCCCATTTCATATGTTGAAATCCTAACCCCCAAGACAATGGTATTAGGAAATGGGGCCTTCAAGAGGTGATTAGATCGTGAGGGTGGGGCCCTCGTGATTGGATTAGTGCCCTTAATAGACCCCAGAGAGCTAGCTGGTCCGTTTTACCATGAGGACACAGTGAGATGGTACCATCTATGAACCAGAAATCAAGCCCTTACGTCTACTGACTCTGTATGTGCCTTGGTCTTGGACTTCCTAGCCTCCAGAACTGTGGGAAATAAAGCTTATTGTTTAGAGGCTACCCAGTCTCTGGTTCGGAGGGTCCCTGATTTAATGATGGTTCAACTTACAATTTTTCAACGTTGTGATGGTGTGAAAGTGCTAGACATTCAGTAGAAACCACACTCTGAAATTTGAATTTTAATGTTTTCCTGGGGTAGTGCTATGTAGAATGATACTCTCTCTCATGATGCCGGTCAGTGGCAGTCAGTCACAGCTCCCAGTCAGCCACTCGGTCATAAGGGGGGACAACTGATACACTTAACAACCATTTTGTACCCATACAACCATTCAATAAATTACATAAAATATTCAACACTATCATAAAATAGGCTTTGTGTTAGATGATTTTGCCCAACTGTAGGCTAATGTAAGTGTTCTGAGCATGTTTAACACAGGCTAGGCTAAGCAAGGGTGTTTGCTAGGTTATGTGTATTAAATGCATTTTTAACTTACGGTATTTTCAATTTACAATGGGTTTACTGGGACAACCCCATGGTAAGTTGAGGAAGATCGGTATTTTGTTATGGCAGCCTGAACAGGCTATCACAGTTGTAGCATATAGTTCTTTTTATACGTTGTTGGATTCCATCTACTAATATTTTGTTGAGGACTTTAGTATGTATCCATGAGAGATACTGGTCTGTAATTTTCTTGTAATGTCTTTGTCTGGTTTTGGATTAGGGTAATGCTGGCTTCATAGAATGAATTAGGAATATTTTCTCTATTTCTGTCTTCTGAAAAGGACTAGAGAGAAATGGTATAGTTTCTTCATTTAAATGTTTCTTAGAATTCATAAATGAGGGGCGCCTGGGTGGCTCAGTCAGTTGAGCATCTGCCTTCAGCTCAAGTCATGATGTCAGGGTCCTGGGATCGAGTCCTACATCAGGCGCCCTGCTCAGCGGGGAGTCTGCTTCTTTCTCTCATCTGCCTCCCCCACCCCCTGCCCTCATGCTCTCTCTCACTCTCCCTCTTTCTTAAATAAGTAAAATCTTTTTTAAAAATGAAGTCTCTTTAGAGAAGATTTGCTATTTTTCTTGCAGGCAGATAGAACTTTATGGAAAGATCATCTTGACCCACCTAGTCACTGAAATAGTTCAGGCTGTTTTAGGCATTGTTAGTGCTGTTTCTATTTGCTTTTACTCTCAGGGTATAATTCTTCAAGGATCTCAGTTGAGATTCTTGAGGTGTGTACCAGGGCTCCTCCTTCCTGTTTAATTCTTTCTAGCGCTCTGAGACAGCAAAGTGTTAGCGCTCAGATTTTTTTTTTTTCTTTTTTTGTCTTAGCAGTTGGTTTCCTGGCTTCTTGCCCCTTGTGTGTACAGATCAGGAATTATCAAATGCTTTGAGGATAAATGGCGTGTAGAGTGATTGGCTCTTCTTGCTGTGATTGCCTTTTCTCTGGGATCTTGGGCTTTCAAGTCCTAGCTGTCTTGATAGACTTGACCTCCAAATTTTGTATCTGTAGCCCAATCAGACTGTCGAAAATTCTAGGATGTTTCTCACTGTTTGGTTTCTATACTCCTAGACACAAATCAACAATGCCCTAAGAAAGAAAAGTGGTTGAGAATGTAAGATTCACTTCAGTGTGTTTCTCTTCTTGCTGAGCTCTTGGACTCTCAAGCCTTGGTTGCTCTAGAATAGCTTTAAACAACCTTTGTTGTTTGTTGTTTTAAATACAATGTTTATAGTTCCAGTTCTTAGTGGGAGAGGTAGTTTATTCAACAAGGTAGCCCATCATAGCTGGAAGTCTACATCATTAAAGAAATTCATCATGATGGATATATCCTTTAAATGAGATTGTATTTTCAAAAAGTTATTTGTGGTAAAAAACACAATATAAAATTTATCCTCTTAACCACCTTTAAGTATACAGTTCAGTGGTGTTAACTATATTCACATTGTTGTGTGACAGATCTCTCTAGAGCTTTTTCATTGTGTCAAACTAGAATTCTATATTCATGGAACAACTCCCCATATTCCCCTCCTCCAGTTCCTGGCAACCACCATAATACTTTGTTTCCATGATTTTGACAACTCTAGGTATTTCATGTAAGTGGAATCATATAGTATTCCAGTAGTCCTTTTGTGACTGGTTTACTTTACTCAGCAGAATGTCCTCAAGGTTCATCCATGTTGTGGCATATGACAGGATTTCTATTTTTAATGAAGAAATATAAGATTTCTTTAAGTCTGAGTAATATTCTATTGTATGTATATGCCATATTTTGTTTATCCATTCATCCATCTATGGACATTTGGGCAGCTTTCCCCTCTTGGCGATTGGAATATGCTGCAGTGAACATGGGTGTGCAAATATCTCTTCAAGTTCCTGCTTTAATTGCTGGATATATACCCAGAGGTGGGATTTCTGAATCATAATTTTATTTTTTGAAGAACCCCCATATTGTTTTCTATAGTGGCTGTACCATTTACATTTCCACCAGCTATGCTTAAGGTTCCAATTTCTCCACAGGATTACATATTTGAAATATGTGGCAATTAACTTTTTTTTTTTTGGACAGACATTATTCTGTCAAAAATGTTTACTTTTTTTTTTTAATTCAGCCTAGACCAGGAGGAGTGTTGACAGAACAAGGTGTTAAGAATCCTTTCTTTTTTGTTCAGAAGCTAGTCTCTTTCTCTGCCTCATATTATTCTCTCTCCTCATGTATGGCAAGGGTAAGAGAGACTGAGGTTTCCTTGTCACATTGGGGTGAGGTCAGGATGTGAGCACCACGTTTGGCTAATCAGTCAGATATGCTTTAAATGTTATTTATTACCACTATTATTATTTTGGAGATACTTAATGCTGTAAGTAGAAAGGGGGTTAAGAGCATGGAATCTGGCTCCAAACCGCCTGGGATGAATCCGGGTTCCTCCAGCTATTATATGATCTTGGGCAGATGTCTTAATTCCTCTGTGCCTCAGTTTCCTCATCCATAAATTGGCAATGCTAACAACACCCACTGCATAGAGTTCTTAGGATTAAATAAATTAATATCCCCTAAGCACTTAGCGTAAACCCCGGTCACATAGAGTCAGTACTATAAAAGTGTTTGCTAGGTAAAATAAAGGTGGAGGGCTCCAGCCTTACCTCTATGATTCTGAGCTGTGTAGGTGGTGTTATTGTATGCCTCCCTGGTCCTAGTGTGTTTTAGGTGTTATTAAAATGCCCCCCACTCCATGGGATGGATGCGAGTGTTGTAGTTGGACTGGGAACTTCCACGGGGCAGCAGTGACTGTGGGTTGTAAGTCAGTAGATGTTCCTGAATATGCCTACTCGGTGCGTTAAAACAGGTGTTAAACACCAGACGAACGGAGCAGGTTCTTGCAAGGTCCGCTCCTTGCGTTTAGGTGAAGCTCTGCGGAGCTCCAAGGGGGCAGCAGGGACCGCGGGCCAGGGCGCGCGGCAGGACGGAGTGCTGCCCACTTCAGAACATCGCGGGGACCGTGGGTTCCACACCTGTCTGGGCACAGAGACCGAGCTCGTGAGCGCCGGTGTGTGCTAGGAAGGTCGGTCCACACCTCCTCCCGGCAGCGACGCCCGCGAGCTCGGAGCGCCTCGTAGGAGGTGTCGTTACACACTTCCTGTGGGTCTCGCGGACCACGGCGCGTTTCCGGTGCCGTCTGGAGCCCGGGGTCCAAGCCCCCGCCCCGTTCGCCAGCCCCGCCCCGCCCGCGCCCCGCCCCCCGCGCTCCGAGCCGGGCGCGCGGAGCCCGGGGCGCACGGAGCGGCGCGCGCCGGTCGGCAGAGCCAGGCTGGCGCCCCCGCCCCCCGCCCCGCGTCTCCGTCCGCCGCCCGCCCGGCGCCTTCCCCGCTCTTCTTGCCTTCGTTCCCCGTTCTCCCGGCCGCTTTCCCTCCCTCCCCTCGGTCCCGCCCCGTCCAGCCCGGGCTGCCGGCTCCCGCAGGCCCCCCCCGCCGCCCGCGTTCCTATGGACAGACGCACAGACACCTGCAGGTGGGTGAGAGCCCGCGCGCGGGGCGGGGACGAGCGCGCCGACGCTGCGACCTGGGCCGGGGAGCCCCTTTGTGTGGGGGGCGGCCGCGCTGCCTCCCCCTTCGGCAGCCGAGCAGTGACCCGGCTGAACCCTCTTTTGTCTCCTGGGGGAGCGGGGTGGGAAGGCCGAGAGTCAGGGCAGCGACTCGGGCGGCTGGCCGTCGCGGACGACGGGCTTAGGGGCGCGAGGGGTGAGACCCCGGGCGGCCGAACGGCCTCCCGGAGCGAGCGCGGGCGGCCGCGGCTCTGGTCAGCCTCGGCGGAGCCGGCCCGCCGCCTAGCATCTCCTGTCGCCGCCGCGGGCGCGCTGCGTGGGTCTGGCTCGCCTGCTCCTGCTCTTGGGTCTGTTTGGAGGTGGGAAGGAGAAAGAAAAGATCTGCCTTCTTAGTTTCCAAGTCTTGAGACGGTTGTGGAGAGAGGGAGAGAGGTGGTCCGGGTCTTTGCCCGACTTGTTTCCCTCGCGAGAGGCACGCTGAGGTGCGTGTGGGGCGTGTGTGGAGGAACGTGCATCGCTTCGGTCCCTTATTTATTGTTTCTAACGGAGGAGGGCTTTCTCCGAAGGGCTCTTCCGCCCCCTCCCCCATCTGAGGCTGCGCGCAGTGATTTGTGTTTGTTATCAAATACATCGACAAATGTATTCCCGTGGGTGCGAGGAGGCTCGGCTGACCGAAATCAAACCAAAATCACAGACTGTTTCTGGTTTTCAGGTGGCTTTTCTTCTTTTCTTAAGATTAAGTAGGAACTTACAGGCAAATCAAAGGTAAACATGACTGTGATTTTTACGCTTTTTTTTTTTTTACATGTATGTCTATTTTAAAGTTTGATGGTAAAGTTTTGTTATTTCCCGTGCTCGTTAGGATTAGCATGACAGAATCTTCTACCTATTAAGTAAACAGTTAACAAGCGAGTCAGATAGTGACAGCTTCCACAGTGGAGGTTAAATTGGAGTGCAATAAATATCTAGCTTTCCGTTTAGGCTGAAACCTATATTTTTGCTGGTTTAAAATATGAGGTCTTCCACAGCATATGGGGACAACGTGAATGTTAGAACTGATTTTTCTCTCTGTGATTGTGTTTTCCCTCTTTTATTGTGTTTTTATGTATTCTGTCTATAAAACCCAACGATTGGGTTGTACATGGTGGATATAGTTTTTGAAAAGTACTGTAGGTGATATTTCTGAATTATATTATTTATCTGGCTGAGTTTCTTATGAAGAGTTGATATGTGTTTGTAGATATTCAAATTATAAATGAAGTTGAATAAGCACCCAGAAACTTCATTTTACAGATTCAGATTTTTAATGCAAGTATGGATTTATATCTTTGTATTAATCTCAATCTAGTGCTCACTTCTGGAGATTTTTTTTTTTGCCTATTGTGTGAGAATCCATATTGACAAATTTAAATCTGATGGTTATCAAGGAGATTAAAAAAATAGTTTTGGGTGCACTCAGTTATATATGTAGCTATATGTAGAAAGAGGCTTTCTTAAACATCTGAACTTAAAGGAAAAACATTGTGGTGGAACACAATTGATTTAAATCTTCATCAAGTAAGATGTAGAAATTCATCAGAAAGCAATGTACAATTTTAATGCAGTTTTAATTAGGCAAACTGATTTTTGTCATTATAAAGAGGAGACCGTTTTAGTGTGCCGAAAAGAGTGGTCTTTTTCTAGGAGAAAAAATTAGCCTAGATTCTTGCCCTAGTTACATTAACAGACTATTATTATTGCATGCCTAATTTTGTAAATATCTGGAGTGTACATTTTTGTACACTTAAAACCTAGAAGAGGCTACATCTAACATTAATTTCACCCTTTGAATTTATCAAATTTTATTCTTGCTTTGACTTCCTGTCTAGATTAGCTAAACGAATTTAGACTGCATAGGGCTCAGTGCAAGGCGCTAGTAGGCCCCTGAGGAAGGTTCCTCTTTCTTTTTCAATAAGGATGGCCCAGAGAGCATAGGTATTGAAATTTGTTCAGGCTTTATTAGGAATGGTGGGATGGAGTTCAAAAATACTCCCAGAGTGTTAGATTACACACTCCTAGTTCTTAGAAGTTTTAAAAAAGATAAGCTAACAACTTGAATTGTTTGTTTAGGTGTTTATTTATAGGACTGTCAATCAGAGGAATAAGGCTTAACAAAGAGTCACTGTGTAAATTAAATATTAAGAGTGTGGCCTGTGTTGAGAATTGCTTGGCAACTTGTAGTTACGCCTAACAGTTTTTTGGGATTGGCAGTGTAGTGTCTTCATGTGGGTTGGCTAAAAGAGAACAACTCGTTTTTTTCTGTTTTGTTTTTATTTTTGGCTCTGAAAAGTGGATATTAATTTTTTGGTTTTTGTATAATTAACATTAATATTTTTGTGTAACCAGAAGCAGTCCAGAGAACCTTACATATTTTCAACTGATTTCTCTTCTGGTTTGTTGGTGTTTAGGAGGGCGTATAAATTATGTTTCACTCTTCATGAATGAAATTTTTTTCTGATACTTTTGATATGACAAATGTTACTTTCAGAAATTTTGAATATGTAAAGTTGGATTTTAAATATAGCTAAGCAATATAAACTAACATTTGCCAGTTTCTTTTTTTTAAACAACGCTAAGCTGCCCAGTTAAATTTGATAGGCTTGAAAATCCATAGACTTTTCCTGCTTTTTAGTTATCAGTGTGGTACCATGAAAGGAAACTCAAAATGGCCACTTAAGGTTACCTGGAACCCTCAAAGGACTAGTATTATCATTAGTACTGACCAAATGGAAAACTGAAAAGTAACAGTTTTATTCTTTGTAATAGATCTGTGACTTTCAAATACTTCTTTTTCATGAAGTTTTTTATAGCGTAGTGTGGAAGCAGGTCTGACTGTGAGAAGTATGGACAGTGACCTCTCATTCCAGCCTTTATCGGCCTGCATTGTTTAAGAATGGCATAAACTCATGCTGCTCTTTGAAAATGCGGAATTCATTCTTGGATTAATATTCTGCTACCAGATGTACGAGGCTGGCTCTGAAGAAGCTTTTTCTCTTAAATACTGTCAAAAATAGAGAAGCTGAAGATTGGAGAGAAGCCATTTATTTTGAACAGTTTATTTTCTGACAGTTTGTGTTTGTAAAGAAACCTGCTCATAATATTTACGTAAGAGATCTACATAGTTGCCCGAAGAAGCCCCACAGGTTTCTTTTTTTCCTTTAAAAAAGTTTCCATAGAGCTTAACTCTTATGTGATACTTCTTGACTTTGCTTCTGATTAGTTGATTTATGGACTTTATTTACCAGCATGATTGGAGAATTCTTTTGCTATACAGAAATTGCACTCTGCCTGTGCTCTGGTCTGTTTCCTAGGTAACAAATGTACTGCATAGATTCCATAATGAGGACTGTGGTTGGCTAGTTACAGTGTAAATTCTGTTGTTTGGTAAAGCTTAGTCTCAAATTCAAATAAAGGTCAAGAAACCAAAAGTACTCAAGATGCGAATTTTTGAATTTTATTTTGTATCCAATGTCAACAAAGTTTAATACACTTTTCTGGAGAAAGGCAAATTATGCAGCAGTATTCAAGTGTATTTTGTAAAGTCTTAAATAGTTGGAGAGCTTTTTGACTCTTCCATATTGGTAATACCAATGGCTTAGTAACAAAGAAAATATTTCAAAACACTTTATCACACTTTATTTTTTATTTTTTTATATTTTTAAAGATTTTATTTATTTATTTGACAGAGGGAGACACAGCGAGAGAGGGAACATAAGCAGGGGGAGTGGGAGAAGGAGAAGCAGGCTTCCCACTGAGCAGAGAGTCCGATGTGGGGCTCCATCCCAGGACTCTGGGATCATGCCCTGAGCGGAAGGCAGACGCTTAACGACTGAGCCACCCAGGCGCCCCTATCATACTTTAATATAGAAAGCAAAGGGATATTGTCTAGGATGTCAGTAACTGGCTTTTTTATATTGAAAGAAAAGTAACATCATATATGTTGCTAAAGATAAATTGTGCAACTTCATGTGAAGTACAACTTTTAGGGGGTCCTGGGTGGCTCACTTCGTTGAGCGTCAAACTCTTGTTAAAAAAAAAAGAATAGAACTTTAAAAAACTTTAAGAAGACATTAAAACATTTTAAGAAAACATTAAAAGTCTTGGGACGCCTGGGTGGCTCAGTCGGTTAAGCGTCTGCCTTCGGCTCAGGTCATGATTCCAGGGTCCTGGGATCGAGTGCCGCATCTGGCTCCTTGCTCAGCAGGGAGCCTGCTTCTCCTTCTGCCTCTGCCACTCCCCCTGCTTGTGCTTGCTCTCTCTTTCTCTGACAAATAAATAAATAAAATCTTAAAAAAAAAAAAATTAAAAGTCTTACTGTGAAATGATACATTGGTACTCTAGCTATTTTCTCTCTGATCAGCCTGAATTTTGGCCTGCTCAGCACCAGGGAGCAAGTCTGTCTTAGGTAGCTACAAATTGGAGAATAGCTTTCCCCTCCCCCTTACTCTCCTCTTGAAATCTATAGCTCTAGATGCAGGGCAAGAAATAATATATGTGCAATTGCTAGTAATTATTACCTGTTTGTTAAAAAGAAAATTTACAGTGAACCAGAATTCCATTAATACCCATTGAAAATATCTTTTCATTTGATGCCTAAAAGTGCTTTGTTTGTTGATCATCAGGGATTGTATTAGGTGAAAAAAAAATTTTTTTTAAAGATTTCTTTATTTTAGAGAGAGAGAGAATCTTCAAGCAGATTCCCTGCTGAGTGCAGAGCCTGATGCAGGGCTTGATCCCAGGACCCTGAGATCATGACCTAAGTGGAAACCAAGAGTTGGATGCTCAACCGA
This sequence comes from Leptonychotes weddellii, assembly GCF_054177405.1. Classification (NCBI taxonomy): domain Eukaryota; kingdom Metazoa; phylum Chordata; class Mammalia; order Carnivora; family Phocidae; genus Leptonychotes; species Leptonychotes weddellii. The sequence continues at coordinate 61,468,754 of NC_138382.1, forward strand.
CTGAGCCACCCAGGTGCCCCTGAAAAAAAAAAATTTTTTTTTTTAAGTTAATTTGAGGGGCACCTGGCTGACTCAGTTGGTAGAGCATGTGGTTCTTGCTCTGGGGGTTGTGAGCTCGAGCCACATGTTGGGTGTAGAGCTTACTTAAAAAAAAAAGTTGGGGCAACTGGGTGGCTCAGTCGTTAAGCATCTGTCTTCAGCTCAGGTCATGATCCCAGGGTCCTGGGATCGAGCCCCACATCGGGCTCCCTGCTCAGCGGGAAGCCTGCTTCTCCCTTTCCCACTCCCCCTGCTTGTGTTCCCTCTCTTGCTGTGTCTCTCTCTGTCAAATAAATAAATAAGATCTTTAAAAAAAAAAAAGTTGGGGTGCCTGGGTGGCTCAGGTGGTTGGGTGTCTGCCTTCGGCTCAGGTCATGATCTCAGGGTCTTGGGATCAAGCCCCATATTGGGCTCTTTGCTCAGTGGCGGACCTGCTTCTCCCTCTCCCTCTGCCTGCCACTCCTGCTTGTGTGCACTCACTCTCTCTCTGTGTCAAATAAATAAAATTTTGGGGAAAAAAGTTAATTTGAATTCTAAAATATTATCCAAATTGCTTCATTTGCTTTCCCTTGCTTAGCAGGATTCGTTTGGATTATTTATTTACCTTTTTAATTAATTTTAATTTCAGGGATAAGATGTATCTTGTTTGGGTTTTCTTTCTTCTTGGTTTTCCTCAAAACTGACAACTACTTTAAACCTTTCTGGCCTTTTCAGGTTGCAAATATTGTACCCCTTCAGTTTTCCCTTGTATTTTCTCTATAAATATTTACTCTTTAAAAAAAAAATTTTTTTTTTCTTTTTTTTTTAAAGTAGGCTCCATGCCCTGTGTGGGGCTTGAACTCATGAGTCTGAAATCAAGAGTCTTATGCTCTGCTGACTCAGCCAGCCAGGCACCCCTATTTAAAATTTTTTTAATCATTGCGTTATTTAAGGCGTAATCACTACATATCAAAAGCTCTACTTTTCTGAGACTTCATACTTCTGGGACGGAGTTAACAGTATTTGTGAACTCCTACCGAGCCAAAACAACTTCCTCTCCCCAGCCAGTATTAGTTAACAAGGGCTGTCATAACAAAGTATAAGAGACTGGGTGCCTTAAACAACAAAATTTTCTCATAGTCTGGAGGCTAGAAGTCCCAGATCAAGATGTTGGCAGAGGGGCGCCTGGATGGCTCAGTTGTTAAGCGTCTGCCTTCGGCTCAGGTCATGATCCCGGGGTCCTGGGATCGAGCCCCTCGTCGGGCTCCCTGCTCAGCAGGAAACCTGCTTCTCCCTCTCCTACTCCCCCTGCTTGTGTTCCTTCTCTCGCTTTGTCTCTCTCTGTCAAATAAATAAATAAAATCTTAAAAAAAAATGTTGGCAGAGTTGGGTTCTTCTGAGGCCTCTCTTGGCTTTTTTTTTTTTTTTTTTAGATTATTTATTTATTTGACAGAGAGAGCCACAGCGAGAGAGGGAACACAAGCAGGGGGAGTGGGAGAGGGAGAAGCAGGCTTCCCCTGGAGCAGGGAGCCCGAAGTGGGGCTCGATCCCAGGACCCTGGGATCATGACCTGAACCGAAGGCAGACGCTTAATGACTGAGCCACCCAGGCGCCCCTCTTCTTGGCTTTCAATTTCAGTCTTCTCAGATGTTTTCACAATATGCCTGTCTGTGTCCTAATCTCCTCTTCTTACGGGACATCTATCCATAGCCTTAGAACTCACCCAAATGACCTTGTTTTACCTTAATTACCTCTTTAAAGGCCCTATCTCCAAATATTGTCTCATTTTGAAGTACTGGGTATTGGGACTTTAGAGTATGAATTTGGGGGGAAAAACAATACAGCTCATAAATATAACCTATTCCTCCACTCATTGTCTTTCATACATACAGACATACTTTACTTCATGTGTGTGATATAATCGAGCCCCTAGACTCCTTGATTCCTACTCCCTAAGATTTCTCAGTTCTGTTTGCCCCCATACAAATCACATACTACTCTATCACCTTTGCCTATCATTAGCCTTGGTTCTACAGTTAAATTTATTCAATGCACAACACAAATCCTTGTGCTAAGGCTTCTGTAATCATCATTTGATAGTCTGAAGCTCTTTGAATCCTCATAAATGGCTCATGTGAATAATGTGTCCTGTCTTTCATGTTTAAAGCTGTTTCTCTTGGGTTTTTATACTTGAAGGTCAGTGTTGCTGAATAGAAGTACGTGGCTCACATTTTCTTTCCTCAAGTTTCTTAAATATGTTACTCTGTTGTAGGGTTTGGCAGACCTTTTCTTGAAAGGCCAAATGGCAATTATTTTAGGCTTTGTGGAACATGGGTCGCTGTCACAGTTATGTAACTGTGCCACAGCAGTGCAAAAGCAACCATATAGAGTATGTAAATGAACGAGCATAACTGTGTTTGGTAAAACTTTGTTTATAGAACCAAACAGTGGGCGGGCGCCTGGGTGGCTCAGATCGTTAAGCATCTGCCTTCGGCTCAGGTCATGATCCCAGGGTGCTGGGATCGAGTCCCACATCGGGCTCCCCGCTCAGCGGGGAGCCTGCTTCTCCCTCTGACCTTCTCCCCTCTCATGCTGTTTCTCTCTCGCTCACTCTCTAAAAAATAAATAAAATCTTTAAAACAAAACAAAACAAAACAAAAGAACCAGACAGTGGGCTGGATTTGGTGCACAAGCCATAGTTTGCTGAGTCCTAAAAAAAACTATTTTTTTTAGATTTTATTTATTTGAGAGAGTGAACATGCATGAGAGAGCATGAGCGGGGGAGAAGCAGACTCTCTGCTGAGCAGGGAGCCTGATGTGGGGCTCCATCCCAGGACCCTGAGATAGTGACTTGAGCCAAAGGCAGACGCTTAACCAACTGAGCCACCAGGGGCCCCGGAGTCCTACTCTATTGTATTATAGTAAAAAGTGTTATTGTCAGAGTCTAGTACCACTATGATTTTCTTTTTTTTTTTTAAGTGACTTTATCCTTCTCTTAGATGCCCAAAGGACTTTTTTCTTCATCTTTAAAGGCTAGTAATTTTACTAGAGCATGTATTAAGTGTTGGCTGTTCTCTGTTAATTTTTTCAGATACACAATGTGGATTTTATAATGTTGGCTTAAATATTTTTTCATAAATATTTTCATCAGTGATAGATTTTAGTATTTAATCTGTTTTATTGCTTTCATTTTGTTTTTGGGGGGGTCTCCTGTTACATGTATGTTGGATCTTCTTTGCCTGTCTTTTATATCTATACCTTTCTTCAAATTCTTTTTATCTTTTTTAATAATTTGTTTTATTTTTCTATTTTTTCCTTTTTATCCTTTATGAGGCAGTTTCCATGGTATCTATTAAGTCCAGTTTTGTCTTCCTTTCTGAATTTTTTTCTTTCCTATTCTGTCCTGAATTCTATCATTTCTCTTTGTAAATGTTCTTGTTCTGTGGCCATTCCCTTTTTTTCCCACTTTTCTATTTCTAATGTATATTTTATAGCTTCTATCATTTTCTTAATTTCTTTTAATATTAAAATATTATGCTATCATTCTCATTTTACTTTATGGCCATATTTTTGTGATGTGCCTTTATTGACTATTGGTACCTTATTTGGTTCTTTTCCATCTTTTTCTCATAGTACCTCACATGGGATTAGATTGCATTCCTTTCTCTTGTTCATGTTTAAATTAGATGGATTTACCTGTACTTTAGAAGAAGGTTTCTGTGATGGAGATGGAAGTAGACCAAGGTAGTTCTTTTTTAAAAAGTTTCATGGTGTGAAATTTTTTCCTTTGTTGCTTATGTGAAATATTAAAAAATATGGCCACTCAATTAAAATTAGAGTGAGATACCATTGCATACCCACTAGAATGGCTAGATGAAAAATATTAAGTGGTGATGAGAATGCAGAGTAGCTGGAATTCTCAAGCACTGCTATTGGAAGTATAAATGGGTACAGAAATATAAATGGAGGGACGCCTGGGTGGCTCAGTCAGTTGAGCATCCAACTCTTGGTTTGGGCTCAGGGTCATGATCTTGGGGTCGTGAGATTGAGCCTCATGTCAGGCTTGGCACTCCGCACAGTCTGAGATTCTTTACCTCTCCCCTTCTTCTCTTCCCACCTTCCCCCCCAAATAAATAAATGAATAAAATCTTTAAAAAATATAAATGGATACAAGCAATTTGGGAAGCTGTTTGGCAGTATTTACTGAAGCTATGCATATGCGTGTTTTATGGTTCAGTAATTCCATTCAAAGATATATGCTTACCAAAATAAATGTACTAGAATGTTCATAGTACTGCTTATAATATCCCCCAAACTGAAGTCTGCATAAATGACAATCAGTATAATATGTGGTAGAGTGTTACATTGATGGCCCCAAGTAAATGACATTTCTTGGTGTCTATGACCATGTATTATATCTGCACAATGATTCTGATTTTAACCATGTAACTTACTTTGGCCTGTGGGACATTAGGCAAGTGTGGTGCAGCAGAAGCTTGATAAATGCATACACATTGGAGGGAAATACTGCCCTGAGACCATAACATAAAGAAATACTCAAGTAGGAGAGGTCAGGTGGAAGAAAATTGAGGTACTCCAGTTGATGACCAGCACTTACTGCCAGAGAGGTGAGTAAGACCATCTTTGACCTCCCAGTTCACCTGACCCTCCAGCTAAAAGTAGTCACATGAGCAAATCCAGGTAAAGCCAGGAGAAAAACTGCCCAGATAACCCACAGAATTGTGAGAAATGAGGAATTATTTTAAGTTACTAAATTTTAGGGTGATTTGTTATACAACAATAGGAAACTGAATCAGAATAGATAAATTGTTCTATATTCATACAGTAGGATACTGTGGAGCAATGAGAATGAACAATCTTTAACTACATAGTATGTATGAATCTCACAGACCTATGTGGAGCTAAAGAAGCCAGGCAAAAAGAGTTCAAACTGTGTGCCTCCACATATATAAATTCCCCAAGCAAATTCTGTTAGAAGCCAGAACCTTGAGGAAGTAGTGACTAGAAAGGAGAAAGTAGAGGCTTCTGGGGTGCTGGTAATGTTCTGTTTCTTGATCTGGTTGCTGGTTACATACATGTGTTCTGTTTGTGAAATGTGGCATATCAGCAAGTTGTTCACTTATTATTTCTCCTTTTTTGATTATATGTTATATTTCTTTTTTAGACTTATTTATTCATTTTAGAGAGAGAGCAAGAGCGAGTGAGCACGAGCAGGAGGGCCAGAGGGAGGAGGAGAGACAATCTCAGGTAGACTCTGAGCTGAGCATGGAGCCTGACTGGGGGCTCAATCTCATGGCCCTGAGGTCATGACCTGAGCCAAAACCAAGAATCGGTTGTTCAACCAACTGTGCCACCTAGGCGCCCCTATTTCTTTCTTTTTTTTTTTTTTAAGATTTATTTATTTTAGAGAGAGTGCATGCAAGCAGCGGGAGAGGTAGAGAGAATCCTCAAGCAGACTCCCTGTTGAGCATGGAGCCTGGCGGGGCTCTATCCCAGGACCCTGAGATCATGACCGGAGCTGAAATTAAGAGTCCATGCTTAACTGACTGAGCCACCCAGATAACCCTGATTTTATATCTTTCAACATAAAGGAAGAAAATGTCCTTTTTATTTAGTCTCCTTTTTGTTATTCTCTGAGATTGACCTCCTTTGGGTCTCTCATTTATCCCTAGCAATGCCTTTTTGTTTGATTTGGATTTTATTTTATTTATTTTTTAAGATTTCATTTTTATTTATTTAAAAGATTTTATCCATTTATTTGAGAGAGAGAGTGTGTGAGCTGGGGGAGGGCAGGGGAGAGGTACAAGCAGACTCCCTGCTGAGCAGGGAGCCTGAAAAGGACTCCATCCCAGGATCCCAGGATCATGACCTGAGCTGAAGGTAGACGCTTAACCAACTGAACTACCCAGGTGCCCCTTAAGATTTTATTTTTTAAGTAATCTTTACACCCAGTATATGGCTTGAATTTACAATCCCAAGATCAAAGTTACATGCTTCACCAGCTGAGCCAGCCAGGTGCTCCGATTTGGATATTAATTCCAACAGTTTTCTTTCTCAGGCTTCTTAGTAGGTCTTGTCTCCATAGAAGCCTGACAAACTTTACTTTTCTTGATCCAATTTCACTTAAGTAGGATCCTCTCTTTTTTAGAGTGATTATTGGTAATTTCTTGTTCACCAGCTTTGTTAATATCATAAGTCTCCTTTTTCTCCCCTCATCTGCTGATCCTGAGTTCTATTTTTATGTGTCCTTTAGTTCTGCCCACTCATCTGGGGTTCATGGGGCTACCTCATCACCTAATTTTGTTGAACATTGTGTCTTTTGTTATCCTTGTTGTTCCATCTGTATGTTTGTTTTCTACTGAGATAATTGTAGATTCACTTGCAGTTGTAAGAAATAATAGATTATTTGCCTATTTGCCCAGTTTCCTTAAATGGTAACATTTTGCAAAACTATATTTATAATACCACAATGAGGATATTAACTGTTATGGGCTGAATTGTATTCCCCCCAGACTGATATGTTGAAGTCCGAACTCCCAGGACCTCAGAATATAGCTGTATTTGGAAGTAAGGCCTTTGAAGAGGTTATTAAGTTAAAACAAGATTGTTAGGCTGAGCGAAATAAGTCAATCAGAGAAAGATATGTATCATATGACCTCACTGATAATGAGGAATTCTTAATCTCAGGAAACAAACAGGTTGCTGGAGTGGTGGGGGGTGGGAAGGATGGGGTAGCTATGGTGAGCACTGTGAATTGTGTAAGACTGTTGAATTACAGACCTGTACCTCTGAAACAAATAATACATTATATGTTAAAAAAAAAAAGAAGATAGCAGGAAGGGAAAAATGAAGGGGGGGAAATTGGAGGGGGAGACGAACCATGAGAGACTATGGACTCTGAGAAACAAACTGAGGGTTCTAGAGGGGAGGGGCATCGGGGGATGGGTTAGCCTGGTGATGGGTGTTAAGGAGGGCACGTACTGAATGGAGCACTGTGTATTATACGCAAACAATGAATCACGGAACACTACATCAAAAACTAATGATGTAATGTATGGTGATTCAAATAACATAATAAAATTTTAAAAAAACAAAAACAAAAACAAGGTTGTTAGGGTGGCCCTAATCCAATCTGCTGTCCTTGTAAGAACAGGAAGTTTGGATGCAAAAAGAGACACCAGAGATGTTGTATACGGAGGAAAAACCATGTGAGGACACAGTGAGAACTTGGCTATCTGAAAGCCAAGGAGAGGCTTCAGAAGAAACCAAACCTGCTGACACCTTGATCTTGGATTTTTAGCCTCCAGAACTGAGAAAATGAATTTCTCTTATTTAAGCTACCCAATCTGGTATTTTGTTATGGTAGCCCTAATAAATGAATACTTTGGCATTGATACAGTCCACCACTCATATTCAGATTGCCAGTTTTATTGGTACTCATTTGTGTGTATTAGATCAGTACAGTACATTTTATTACCTATGTATGTTCCTGTTTCTACCAGCCCTTCTATTCTGCTCACATCCTACCAGCCTATTCCTAAGCTTTGACAACCATTAATGGGTCTTCCATTTCTGAAATTTTGTTTTTTAAAAAAATACTATATAAATGGAATCATATTATATGTAACCTTTGAGATTGGCTTTTTTCAATAAGCATAATTCCCTGGAGATTCATCTAGGTTGTTTCATGTATCAGTTGTTTTTTTTTTTTAAAGATTTTATTTATTTATTTGAGAGCGAGAGACCACAAGCAGGTGGAGGGGCAGAGAGAGAGGGAGAAGTAGGCTCCCTGCTGAGCAGAGAGCCAGACGTGGGGCTCTATCCCAGGACTCTGGGATCATGACCTGAGCTGAAGGCAGACACTTAACTGACTGAGCCACCCAGGCGCCCCAGTAGTTTGTTCTTTTTTATTCCTGAGTAGTAATCCATGGGTGTATCCTAGTTTATTTAACTTCATCTGTTGAAGGACATCTGGGTTGATTCCATTTCTTGACTTACAGATAAAGCTGTTACAAAGGGCGCCTGGGTGGCTTAGTCAGTTAAGTGTCTGCCTTCGGCTCAAATCATGATCCCGGGGTCCTGGGATTGAGCCCCACGTGGGGCTCCCAGCTCAGCAGGCAGCCTGCTTCTCCCTCTCCCTCTGCTGCTGTTCCTACTTGTGTCTCTCTCTCTCTTGCTGTCTCCCTCAAATAAATAAATAAAATCTTAAAAAAAAAAATAAAGCTGTTATGAACGTAATTTGTAATCTCTCTGGGATACATACCCAGGAGTGTAACTGCTGTATCACATGGTAATTACATGTTTAGTCTTTTAAGTAACTGCCAAACGTTTCCAGGGTGATTGTACCATTTTATATTCCTACCAGCAATATATAAGCTATCCAGTTTCTCCACATCCTTGCTAGCATTTGCTGTCATTATTATTTTAGGCATTCTGATGTATATGTAGTAACATTGTGGTTTTAATTTGCATTTCCCTAATGGCTAATATAGCACATCTTTTCATGTGCTTATTTACCATCTGTATATCCTCTTCTGAGAAATGTCTCTTTATGTCTTTTGCCGATTTTCTAATTGGATTTTAAATTTTTTTACTATTTGGAGAGTTCTTTATATATTCTAGTTACTAGTCCTTTGTCCTTTGTCAGATACATGGTTTGCAAATGTTTTTTTCCTGTCTGTACCTTGTCTTAATCCTTTTCACATGGGCTTTCACAGAGCAAAAGATTTTAATTTTAAATTTTACCAATTTTTCCTTTTATGGATTATGCTTTGGTATCAAATCCAGGAACTCTTTGCCTAGCCCCAGATCTCAGAGATTTTTTTCCTGTGTTGTTTTCTCCACGTTTTAAAGTTCTACATTTTATTTTTATTATTTTTTAAGATTTTATTTATTTGAGAGAGCGAGAAATCACCAGTGGAGGGGGAAGGACAGAAGGAGAGGGAGAAGCAGACTCCCTGTTGAGCAGGGAGCCTAATGTGGGGCTTGATCCCAGGACCCTGAGGTCATGACCTGAGCTGAAGGCAGATGCCTAACCAACTGAGCCACCCAATTGCCCCAAGTTCTGCATTTTATAGTTAAGTCTGATCTGTTTTGTATTAATTTTTATTTAAGGTGTGAAGTTAGGTTGAGGTTCATTTTTTTGCCTATGAATGTCCAGTTGTTCCAGCACCATTTGATGAGAAAGCTATCCTTCCTCCATTGAATTGCTTTTGCATCTTTGTAAAAAAGCAGTTGAGCATACATATGGGTCTATTTCTTGGTCTCCTTCATCTGTTTTGTTAATTTGAGGAGAGTCCAAACTAAGCCTTTGCTACTGTATAGCTTGCTTAGAACTCCTTGTTCATTCTTAAGCTTGATTTTTTTGTTGTTGTTGTTATTATCTTGGAAAACCTTTTTTTTTCTCTTGATCAAAAGGGACAAATATCTTATTAGGTAAAAAGTGTAAGATATGCAATAATTTGATTATTAACAGTTTTTCGAGTTTATCTTCTCTATAATATAGTGATAAATCAACATATTTGTTTCAGAGAATTCAGTTCTTTTCTAAATTACTTGGGTTAACATTTTCATGACAATTATGGCTCAATAATAATAAGTACACTTTGTTTATCTGGCATCTTGAGAAAACGGAGCTCTGCATTAATGGATTTTTGTATAACTAAAGTTTATCTCTTGGACAAAACTTAAAATTTTAATTATTTTTAGGGAAAATGTTTCCCACATGTGGTTAAATTTAAATAAAGGGTGGCAATTCAGTTACTTATGGAAATCTGCCAAGAATCCTTTTCTGGCATCTGGATGAACACAAGCAGATAGAGAGAAATTTGTTTCTCTCCCCAGAAAAGTCTCTTAAGCTTTCTGGCTCTGAAGTTTTGCAACTTTAGACCAGTTTCCTACGACCAATGCAAGGAAAGTTCCATCCCCCAACTGACAAATCTGTCAAAATCATGGATTTACCAAACCTTGTTTAAATAGCCTTTGAAGATTTCTGTGAAATTTTACCTGAAGGTATTCCCATTCTACCTTCAGAGCAGCATTTTAAGGAATGTTCTGGTTTTGAAAGCTAATAGTTATTTGATGGCCTAGCCTTCTTGTAAATATTTTCTTTTTAATATATGTAATGCAAGTGAATATATTCAATGAAAAGTATATATTTTATAAATAATATTCTTTCTATGAGTATATTGTTATGAATATAGTATATGTGAATATATTCTTGATATGTAATATTCTTTTTTTTTGCTAACTGGCTGGCTTCTTTCTGATGGATGAAAGTCTTACCACAAATTATATTTCCTGTATACTTAGTATTTAATGATGTGTTTATATACTGATAAGTTATAAAATCTGTGCTTTCCGTTAATAAAATAATTGCCTCAAATGTTTAGGGTTTTTTTCCTTTTTAGTAAACTCTACTCCCCTCCCCCCCATCTGGGGCTCAAACTCATGACCCTGAGATCAGGAGTTGTTTGCTCTACTGACAGAACCAGCCAGGCGCCCCTGGGGTTTTTCTTACTTAAAAATAATTTTTAGAGTCAAAATTCATTCTATAGATTTGCCTTATTACCATTTTAGTTGATGCCTTCCTGTTAATCATCCAAATAGATATTTGTCTTTCTAAGAGCAAACTATTGGCCTGAGAAGTAAGGATATCCTTATACATTATGTAGTAAGAAACAGTATTTTTGTTAAAAATGAAAGAATAATTCTGTATAATGTTTCTTTTTTTTTTTTTTTAAAGATTTTATTTATTTATTTGAGACAGAGAGAATGAGAGAGCACATGAGAGGGGGGAGGGTCAGAGGGAGAAGCAGGCTCCCTGCCAAGCAGGGAGCCCGATGCGGGACTCGATCCAGGGACTCCAGGATCATGACCTGAGCCGAAGGCAGTCGCTTAACCAACTGAGCCACCCAGGCGCCCCTGTATAATGTTTCTTGAGAAAAGTGTACATAGGTGAAAAGGTCAATTTGGCTATGTGAAAACTTAAACTTTTAAAGCTTGTTTTTTAAAAAAAAATGAAATCAAAAAGGAAGGCAACAGTTTGGAGAAAATGCAGTGATAGATAGTTGAGGCCCTCATGGCACTATATTATCTTAATGATTTACAAAAGAATTAATAAAACTTTGGGGAAGAATAGGTAAAATGAAGAGCAATTATCTGCCTCACTGATAATTAAGCATAAAATAATACAGCAATCCATTTACTTTTAATTTTCTTTTTTAAAATGTTTATTTATTTTAGGGAGAGAGGGAGCAAGAGTGCACGCACACGAGTGGGAGGGGCAGAGGGAGAGAGAGTCCCAAGCAGACTCTGGGCTGAGCGTGGAGCCTGTTGTGGGGCTCGATCTCATGATCCTGAGATCACGACCACCATAAACCAAGAGTTGGAGGCTTAATGGACTGTGCCATTGAGGAGTCTGTCCGTCGTTCGTTCGTTTGTTCGTTCGTTCCTTCCCTCCCTCCCTCCCTTCCTTCCTCCCTTTCTTTCTCCCTCCCTCCCTCTCTTTCTCTCTTCCAGTATAATTAACATAGTGTTATATATTAGTTTCAGGTGTACATTAGTTTCATCAGTTCTATGTTACTCAGTGCTCATCACCAAAAGTGTACTGTTAATCCCCTGCATCTGTTTCCCCATCCCCCCACCTGCCTCCCCACTCCTAACCATGTTTGTTCTCTATATTTAAGAGTCTGTTTTTTTGTTTGTCTCTTTTTTCCCATGTTCCTTTTCTGTTTCTTAATCCATTTATTTTTTTTTAAATCTATCAAATTAGCAAAAGTATGAAATGAGATAATGCCCATCGTTGGTGAGGGGAAAGGAAGGGAGGAGGTTATTCTCAGATATATTGCTGATGGGTATATAGCATTCTTTTTTTTTCTTTTAAATTTTGAAGGTGTAGGGGAGGAAAAACTTTATTCTACCCTCTTTGATTCTGTGGCTTGGCCTAAGTAATAAACAGATTAACAGGAGAGAAGCATACAGATGTTATTTAATATTTTTATGTGCACACAGGAGTCTTCATAAGGCAAATGAAGACCTGAATAAACAGAACTGAGAGCTTATATATATTTAAAACAAAGAATATATTTGTGAGGAAGTGACTAGACAAAGGAGTTTTAGCTAGAGGCCATAAATTGTGAGAAGTGACTAGAAAAATATATGGGGGATACTAATGGAAGATAAGGGTTACTTTATTTTATTTTTTTTAGATTTTATTTATTTACTTGAGAGAGAGAGAATGAGAGAGAGAGAGCACATGGGGCGGGGGGAAGGTCAGAGGGAGAAGCAGACTCCCTGCTGAGCAGGGAGCCCGAGGTGGGACTTGATCCCTGGACTCCAGGATCATGACCTGAGCTGAAGGCAGTCGCTTAACCAACTGAGCCACCCAGGAGCCCCAAGGGTTATTTTAGTAGATATATTTGTACAGATCCATTTTGGCATCATCTCCCGGTCTCTAGTGCTAAGAATGTTCTTCTCTTCCTATATAAGAAGGGCACCTTTCTCATGGGAAATTTTGTGACCTGCTTTTAGGTAGAAAGAGGGAGGTCACAGAGACCTTCCTGCATTTGCTATTTCTCACATGCTTTCAGCCCAAAATAATCACTATGCCAAAGTGACATATTGGCACCTTCTGAACCCCTTCAAAATGTAATACGTATACCAATAATGAACATATTGTGTATACAGTTGATGAATTGTTACAAATTGAATAAATGTGACTGGCACTCATATGAGAAGTTGGACTTTATCAGCACCTTAGAGGAACCCCTTATACTCTTTCCCATATCTAACACAGTCTTCCTGAAGGAAAACAGTATCCTGACTAATTGCTGAGTCATAGGGTATATATGCTTAGCTTTAGTAGAGACTGCCAGTTTTCCAGAATGATTGTATCAGTTTATACTGCCATTGGCAGTGTGTCAGTGTCCCAGTTGCTCTACTACTTCATGATTATCATTTTGAAAAGCATTTTGACAGAATGTATCCAGAGCTGTAAATACATCTATACCCATTTATCTAGCAATTCTACTAATTGAAAGGATGGAAAAAGATACATGCACAAAAACATGCCGCGAAGCAGAGGTCAGAGACCACAAGCTAAATCTGGCCAGCTGTAGCCCAAATCCAGTTACAGCCAGTTATACAAGTTGTTTGTGGCTGCTTTTGTGCTACAATGGAAGAGTTTAGTAGTTATTTCAGAAACCTTGGAAAACAGAAAATATTTACTATCTGACCCTCTCCAGAAAAAGCTTGCTGACCCCTACATTAGAGCATTATTTAGAATAGTAAAAGATTAGCAATAACCAGTATATCCATCAGTTGGGGAATTACTAGATAAATCTGGTGTAAGCACTTGATGGAATAGGATATAGCCATTTAAAATGATGATGATAGAGATTATTCATCCAGCAAATATTTATTGGGCATTTGCTACATGTTAGGTACTTTTCTAGGTGCTGGCAAATCAGTAAACACTAGAATTCATGCCCTCATAGAACTTTAATTTTAGTGGAGGAGATAGAAAATAAATAAGTACATGAAATAACATGTTAAGAAGTGAGTGCCAAGATGGGAAAAAAAGGGAAGGAAGATATGAAAAATTTCAGGGTGAGGGCTTGACATTTTAGATTGCCTTCTTTCTCTGAGAAAATGACTTTTGAGTAAGGACTTGAAATAAGTGAAAGGGCTTGACATGCAAGTAGCTGGAGGAAGAGCATTTGAGGCAGAGAAAAAGCAAGTACAAAGGGACAAAGTTGGAAATGTGCCTGATGTGTTCTAGGAACAACAAAAAGATGAAGGGCTGTAATAGAGTGAAGGAGGGAGAGAGTAGCAAGGGATGAGGTTGGACAGGTAATGGGGGTGGGGGTGGCAGTGAGGACGCATCATGGTCAACCTTGTAGCAACAGGAAAAATCCCTATCATAAATTGTTCAAGTAAAAAAAGAATGCTTTTCTCACTTCCATTTTCCCTCCCTCCCTCTCTGCTAGGTAATGACAGTCATGTAAAGCAATGCACAATAAGGAAAAGACTAGAAGAAAATAATGCCAACATTCTTAATGTCCACGGATTATGAATTATGCTTCTTGCCACACTTAATATAATTTGGCTATCTTTTATAATAAAATGCATATTTAGAAACTTGAATGATTTTGTATACTTTAGAAATCAATTACTTTAGTTGATTGTAGCCTGCCAGTGGATAGCACTTTTTTTTTTTTTTAAAGATTTATTTATTTATTTGAGAGAGGGCACAAGCATGCAGTGGGGGGAGGGAGCAGAGGGAAGGGGAAGAGAGAATCTCAAGCAGACTCCCCGCTGAGTGCAGAGCATGTCATGGGGCTCAATCTCAGGACCCTGAGATCACAACCTGAGCCAAAACCAAGGGTCGACGCTTAACCAACTGAGCCACCCAGGCGCCCCAGATAGCACTGTCTTAAATCATCTAAGGAGTTGCTGGTTTTTTAATTATTAATTTTTCAGTGTTTGAACCAGAAGGAACTATGGCTATTATCTATTTTCACCCCTTCATTTTATGTTTTATAGGTAAGGAAATGATCTGGAGAAGTGAAGGAACTCAGGCTTTCAGTTCTTTTTCTTAGGTGTTTATATGTTCCATCACTATTTAATCGGAGGTTATTCTGCACTTTAGTGATTTTTGTGATTAATGACTTACTTAATCTTTAACATAAAAAGAAAATCCTTGAAAATAATGAAATCTAAATCTGTGTTGTCCGGATCTTCTTAGTGTGAAAACTAAGGTAGCAAATATGGTGTTAATAATGAATTCTTTTGGCTAGCATCTGGATTAAGACCATGGATGTAGTAGAGCTCAGACTGCCTGGGTTTGTTTCTGGCCCTTGTTAGTGCTTAACCTCTCTGTGCTTTGGTTTCCCATTCACAAAATGATTTGTTACTAGGTATATACCTCATAGGGTTGTTGTGAGGATTAAATGAATTCATGTGGGTAGAATGCCAGGCACCTCAGCCAATTTATTATTGAGGCTTAAATATCAGGAAGGGAAGCTATTTGAACACTAGGTACCAGAGAAAATTGAGTTCAACAAATACTTGAATTGTGTTGTTGAAAGTGTATATATCTCTCTACTTTGACTTCATGGGTATCATGTAGCAGTTTATTAACATTTTAAAGCCTATCATCTTAATTAACACAGTGGCTTCAAATTGTGCTTATGCTATAAACCCTTCACAGATGGTTATCAAATTTTGGGGGAAATAATACTTATTTTTATTTGAGTAGGAGAAATACTGTGACTTAGTGAATGGTCTGAGTAAGTGGGTCATGTTACAAAACAGAGCAAGATGAGTGGTAAAAAAAGCTGGGTGGCACAGTGTCCAGCCAGCGCTAGGAAAGATAGCTTGTTTACTGGAGCATGCAGGAACTTTGTTTTGTGCCTATATAGGTCAGGGCAGTAAAGAGCTCCATATACACAGACCACACTGGTGAAAGGGAATCAAATAGAGACTGATGAGGATGTAACCTTGTCCTTTGAAGTGTGCATTCAAAATTTTAGTATTTGAATGCCCTTAACCTGAGAGAGGCAGAGCACCGTAGATCTCACATAATGGGTATAGTTAAGAATTAACACTTTTAAAAAAAGTTTTTCTAGAAAATGATTTTCAAAATACATGATAAAACTTGTGAAAATTTGAAGTATGGGAGCACCTGGGTGGCACAGTCAGTTAAGCATCGGACTCTTGGTTTTGGCTCAGGTCATGATCTCAGGGTCGTGAAATCGAGCCCCCAGCTGGGCTCTGCGCTCAGCTCGGAGTCTGCTTAAAGTTTTTCTCTCCCCTCTCCTCTGCTTGCTCCTCCCCTCCCAAATAAATAAATCTTTAAAAATTTTTTGAAGTATGGATAAAACAAACTTTAACTTAGGGTACTTTGACAATTTGTGAAAAAAAAGTTATATTTTTCTTAGAGGTATTTATCTTAGTGAAGGATAATTTTATACACACGCTGTATCCCTAATGTATTTTGTGTTTGTGGCTATCTGGGGATTGCATAAAATTCTGTTACTTTTTAGTGGGAAAAATCTGAAATCTTTTTGATATGTTGATTTTGTTTTCTTCAGTACCTAAGTCTTGAGAAGTTTTAACCTGCTCAAGCTGCTGTTTTTTTCTTTTTTCTTTTTTTTTTTAAAGATTTTATTTATTTATTTGAGAGAGAGAATGAGAGAGAGAGAGCACATGAGAGGGGGGAGGGTCAGAGGGAGAAGCAGACTCCCCGCCGAGCCTGGAGCCGATGCGGGACTCAATCCCGGGACTCCAGGATCATGACCTGAGCCGAAGGCAGTCACCCAACCAACTGAGCCACCCAGGCGCCTGTTTTTTTTCTTTTTAACATAGCTGGATTAGTGCAGTTGTAGTCAGCAGTGTTTCTGCCACACTAGCTTCATAAGAAAGTTTCTGCCTTCCTTGCAGAATCATGGGTTATAACTTAGGGTTTCTGTGGGCACATTAATTCTAAATAGAACCTGGGGATTGTGCTTAACTAGAAGTGTGGTGGTTTTGGTAGTGAGTTCCTAACAGGACTCAGGTACTTATATGCTCAGTAAGACATTGCTGTTGTAGCAATTGTGGTATTTAATTGAACCTGAAGGTCCCATGGAATTTTCCTAGTCCATTATATTAAACTGAGAAAGTTTTTTAAAATGCAATTCAGTATTTATGATTTAGTTAATAGTTAAGCTAAGGACTTTTAGAAGCATTTGGAAGAGGGAGGAAGGAAGCCATACATTTACAGAGACCTTCATGAAACACAAAATTGTGACACTGAATTAGCCTTTCTTTCCCGGCCCTCTGCTGTACACCAGGCTCTGGTCCAAAGAGTAGCGTATGACTCAGATTTCCCCTTAACACCCTTGTTGTTGGGTTTGTTATTCTTTTCAGGGTTGGGTTGGTGTATCATATGCACATAATTAATCTGAATACTCAGAAAGGATGTATGGACTCTCTCTTTAGGTTTTAATAAATGACTATGATTGAATATTTTAGTTTGATTCTTTTGAGTAGGAATTTTTTGTTCTTTGTGATAAATATACAGCATTAGCACCAGGGGAATTAAATTCCTATCAACTAGGATATCAGTCAACCTTTTTGTTCCTGTAAGATCAAGTATGACTCTGAGATATTGTGTCTCTTAGCTTTACTTGGTAATTCTTAATCTTTTGGGGGGGTTTTCAACCCCTTTGAGAATTGTATAAAAAATTTGGATTCTCTTCTTAGAAAATGCACATCTGCAAATACAGCATGCAATTTTGTATAAATTTTAGGAAATATGTGGATCTTTCTGACATGTTATGCTAACAGTCTCTATTTTGTGTATTTACATTTTAGCATATGACTTTCTCCTGTTTTCTTTAGAATGGAAACCTTAAAGGTTTGAGATAAGGATTAGGAGAGTGAGCTTATGGGTTTCCAGGGAAAATTTATGTTTTTGAAGGAGGGGATACCATGGGTATTTTTCCATCAGAAATCCATTTAAACTGTTGTTTCTGATAATGTACGAGTAGTGCATCTGGTTAAATCATTCTTCTGCACTGTAGGTTATGAAAAAATAGTGTCTCACTACTGGTACATTCACAAAGGCAGTCTAGCAAGGAAAAATTAAAAAGCTTAAACTCTCATTCTCATTTCTACTGGAATAAAGAGGGAGAATTCATTATGTCAAGCATTACAAATAAGCATGTATTAAAGCGGCTACATATGATGATGGCACATTGTTGGAACACCCCATGAAAGATAATTTGCATGGAAGATGATTATTCAATAGGGCTTTAATTTACAAAAACATTCCACAATTTAATTGAGCCCTTTTTGCACACACTGCTTTGCTTCAATAGATTGCATTTGCTCCCTGCATATGTACAATGCCATAAGAGTGGTTAAAATCTGATTCAGTCTAGCTGGAAGGTGAAACAACAGCTGAAAATCATGTCATAAAAATATACATTATTAAACATTTGAGAATTGTTTTTGAAATCAGTTGTCTGTTGGCTGATTTGTACCATAAAGCTGATTGTCTAGTTTTCTTTTTTCTAATAAGATTTGTATAAGATTATTTGGCCCTGTTGGCCACTAGTTAAACTATATGGTTCAATTTAAGAATTTTTCACTTTTACAGGCTAGTCACCTATATTGTACTTTTGCAAAATGAGCATACATAGCCTGCATTTATAGTTATTATAGAAAGAAAATTATTTGGTGATAAAGAAGACACTAAAACAAACATTTCAACAAACAGCTGACTTATGATTAAAATGCCTAGAAAGTTAATGCAGTTAATCTGTCTCCCCTTATCCATGGGGAGATAGATTCCAAGACCACCAGTAGATCCCTGAAATTGCAGATAGTACCAAATGAGATATCTATATATAGCTATATAGATATATATATAGATACACACTATTTTTTATTGATGTATATGTATGATAAAGTTCAATTTATAAATTAGACTCAGTAAGAGATTAACAACCAACAGTAATAGAACAATTATAATAATATACTGTAATAAAAGTTATGTGAATGTGGTCTCTCTCAAAATATCATCTTGTACTGGACTCACCCATCATCTTGTGATGATGTGAGATGATAAAATGCCTAAGTGGTGAGGTGAATGACGTAGTGTTGGGCTACTATTGACCTGACACTGTGTCAGGAGGATCATCAGCTTAAAGACCACAATTGACTGTGGATAACTGAAATATTGGAAAGCAAAACCTCAGATAAGGGGGGCTACTATATATGGTTAGAAAAAAAAGATAAGAAAGTAATGTAGGTATGTCTAGTGTCTTCTCTGTCTGTATTAGAATAGTATTATGGATAAACTTTATCCTAGAGAGGAGGTTTTGTGTGAGCCTGAACTGACTCCTTATGGATGTTCCATCCTTGAGCATTTAAAATAAGCCTTGTTGTGAGAAGCCAAGCCCATTCTTGGTGGGGAAACACTAAAGATATGTCCAAATAAGGAAGACATGGAAGACCTGCAGGTTAAGTCAGGAGGAGCAAGATAAGGATGTCTGTTGTCTCCATTGTTTTGGAGTCCTAAGATAAGGCAAGAAAAATGGATATAGATGTTGGAAAGGAAACCATATAATTATCACCATTTGTAGGAATAGTGATGGCATAGAGAAAAAGAATATTTTTGAGAATAAGATGAAGTTTAAAGTGGAGGGGAGGGAGGTTGAAACATTTTTTATTGAGTACCCTCCATGTTTTTTGGTGAATGAAGGCTTTCTGATGAAAGGGGAGGGGCAGAGAGGGAAATGGGCAACTAAGAAGAATGAAAAGAAAGGATTTAGAATAGCTGTGGTGAAAAAGTATTTGGTGTAGCTCTAAGAGTTCTAAGAGGGTAAATTGTATGAAGGCGGTATGGAGTCAGTCAAGAAAGGTTGGTTCCTGTGCGTCAGGGTGATCTCTGAATTCTCTGAGCATAAGCAGTTGATTACCTGTGTGGGCAGCTTGATGACCACCTTAAGGTGATAAATAAGTGGTTCAGCTTCTTCCACAAAAGTTTGCTTCTGAGATCTGATATTTGACTCCGTGAGACCCTGAAGTTGGAGATCCTATAGGATGAATTATAATTAAGGTAAGGGAAAAAGGAAGGATGAAACTATTTGGAGGAGAAGCTGTGTTATTTTTGTAGTGGGCCATCTGTTAGTAGAGGTCTCTGATTATGTACAAAAAAGTCTAGATGGAAATTCCCACTTCCTAGGGTTATTGTGGAGATTAACTAAATTAGATGTGAAAGTGGATATTTATTGTTTCCTACAGTGCTCTGCATTATAGTAAGCTCTTAGTAGATACCTGCTTTAAAACAAAAGCAAAAGTCCTGTGCCCTGTGAGCCCATTCTTTTCAGATATTTAAGCGATTTTATCTCCCATACATTCTTTCAATATCAGCATCTTTAAACTTTTTCTTTGCACTGGTCCTGGCCTCTGTTCCTTCATCTCTGCCTCTGCATCCTGAGAAACCTGTGCTTGAGCCTGCTATTTCTTATCCGTTTCCTTCTTTCATAGCCAGATTCTTAAATAAATGGATTACAGTGCTATCTTTTCTTTTATTACTAATTCTCTTTAATCCCAGGGGAATTTGGCTGTCTCTACCTCCCTTCTACTCAAAGTCTCCACAAAATTAAACATACCTAATAGACAAACACCGAAGTAAATGATCAGGTGATAATAAGTGCTGTGGAGAAAAATAATTCAAGTTAGGGACTGCCAGGCACATGTTGGGGATTGGGGGCTCTGGGATGGTCAGGAAGGTGTCTCTTTTTTTGGGGGGGGGTTCTCTAATAAGTGGACACTAAAGCAGATTTAAGGAAGTGAAGGAGCAAATCATACAGATATCTGGGAAAAAAATTCCAGGCAGCCAATGCAAAATCCCTGTAGTGGGGGCAAGGTTGGTGCATTTGAAGAAGAGCAGGGAGGGTTTTGCAGATGGTATAGAGTAAGAAGGGGATGATGTCAGAGAGGTAAGTAGATTGACATTGGGAGCATGTGGAAATTGTCTTCTGATTGCTTCTTTTTCCTCAGTGAGAGTGAGAATGAAGCAGAAGGGATTGGAGATTTGAAGAGATGTTCAATTAGGACAGTAGAGAGAATGGACTTGAGCAAAGTGTTATCCTTCAACCAGCAGCACCAGTATCATCTGGGAATGTGTTAGAAGTGCAAATTCTTGGATCTCATCCCAGACCTACTGAATCAGAAACTCCAGAGGTGAGGGCAAACAGTCTGTGTTTTAACAAGCTTTCTGGGTTACGCACAAAAATGTTTGAAAGCCATTGGACTAGAGAGTTAAGTACAATTACTAGGTAGCCCTGAGGACCTACTTGAGTTTAGTGATGTTAAGTTTAATGTGAAAATAGTCATTAGGTTATGTTGAGGGAAGAAAGGGATGAGGGAATTGAGTGTGTACAAGGAATTGTTTTAAATGATGTACTGCAAAATCTAAACTGCATAAAGAAAGAAGTAAGAATGGGTCATTGGGG
>NC_138382.1:61489903-61495101 GCF_054177405.1 Leptonychotes weddellii
GCCTGGGTGGCTCAGTTGGTTAAGCGACTGCCTTCAGCTCAGGTCATGATCCCAGGGTCCTGGGATCGAGTCCCACATCGGGCTCCCTGCTCTGCGGGAAGCCTGCTTCTCCCTCTCCCACTCCCCCTGCTTGTGTTCCCTCTCTCGCTGTGTCTCTCTCTGTCAAATAAATAAATAAAATCTTTAAAAAAAAAAAAAAGAATGGGTCATTGGGACAGTGAAAACATGCTAGGATCAATGGACTTTTGGTCCCAGTGGGTCAAAGAATTGGTCAGTGAAAGAAATTCTGACACAGATCTGATTGATTCTAAATTACAGTTATTTTCCCTTTAGTCAAGTATCTTCATAAATCAGTATTTCTGCTTGAGAATTGTATGTCAGAGCAAGTAATTTTGAGTCAAAAGTTTTGAGTTCAAGTCCTGCCTTTGTTAACTGACCTTGGGTAAGTTACTTAACTTTTCTCAATCAATTCATTATCTGCACAATGGGACTTAAAGTACTTAATAGCTTAGTCTCACAGTTGTTCAGAATATGAAGCAAGAGACAAGTGTATGAAAATGTTTTATAAAACATGAAGTCCCATCTCCTTTTTTTTTTTAAAGATTTTAGAGAGAGAGAGAGCGAGCACGAGTTGGGAGAAGGGCAGAGGGAGAGGGAGAAGCAGACTACTCACTGAGCATGGAGCTGATGGGGGGCTCAATCCCAGGACCCCGAGATCATGACCTGAGCCAAAGTCAGACACTTAACTGATTGAGCCACCCAGGAGCCCTTGAAGTCTCCTAATCAGTGCTCTCCACTGTTTTCCACACCTACCTCCTCCTCTTCTGTATCCTTTTTTTTTTTTTTTTTAAAGATTTTATTTATTTATTTGACAGAAAGCGAGAGAGTGAGCACAAGCAGGCGGAGTAGGAGAGGGAGAAGCAGGCTTCCCACCGAGCAGGGAGCCTGATGCGGGGCTCGATCCCAGGACCCTGAGATCATGACCTGAGCCAAAGGCAGATGCTTAATGACTGAGCCACCCAGGCACCCCTCCTCTTCTGTATCCTATATTTTGTTTATGTAGTGCAAAGAATCTTGCCTTGTGTCTATTACAAAAACACGAATCTTGTAGAAAAGTAAAAAAAAAAAGTATTCATGACTGTTGTTACAACTTGTCTTGTAATAAAATGTCTTAAAAATACATTAGACTTACGCCTCTGGCCAAGGCAGAGTAACTGGGAGCAGATTTATCATCCTACCTGTATTATTAGGGTTCTGCAGAGAAATAGAACCAATAGAATGTGTATGTTTATATATTTATTATAAGGAATTGGGTCACTTAATTGGGGAAGCTGAGAACTCCCAAATTCTGCAGTCTGCAAGTTGGAGACCCTGGAGAGCCAATGTGTAGTTCCAGTCCAAGTCTGAAGGCCTGAGAACTAGGAAAGCTGATCATGTACATTCCAGTCTGAAAGCCTGAAGGCTCAAGATCCAGGAAGAGCCAATGTTTCCTTAGAGTCTGAATGCAGGAAAAGACTCAGCTCATTCGTCAAATGGGAAGAATTCCTTCTTACTCAGCTTTTTTGTTTTATTAAGGTCTTCAATTGATTGGATGAGGCCACTCACATTTAGGGTGGCAATCTGCTTTATGTAGTCTACTGATTCAAATGTTAATCTCATCTGGAAGCACCTTCACAGACACACCCAGCATAATGTTAATCAAATGTTGGGTACCTGTGACCTGTCAAGTTGACATAAAATTAACCATCCCACCACCTGAAACAATTAAGAAACCAGACAAAATATATTAAACAGTGATTTTTAAAACATTGGATATCAGACATTGAAGTAACAATGATCTCTGAGAGATGAGAAACAAACAAGATGAACCCCATGACTGCCTCAGCTTACTTCCTGGAAAGGGTTTCTGCTTTCCGAGGAGGGGGGAACCCAAGTGGAGGCTGCCAGTTTCCCTGAGTTGAGAAGGTGGGGATGGAAGTCTGAGGAGGCCATGGTGACTAGAATTCATAGGAAGAAGCAAAACTATCTATTCGCAGATGACATGATCCTATATATATAAAATACCAAGGAAACCACAAGAAAACTAGAGATAATAATATATGAATTCAGTAAAGTTGCAAGGTACAAGATCAACACACAAAAGTCACTTGTATTTCTATACACAAGCAATGAACAATCTGAAAAGGACATTAAGACAGCAGTTCCATTTTTTTTTTTTTTTTAAGATTTTTATATATTTGACCGCACAAGCAGGGGGAGTGGCAGGCAGAGGGAGAGAGAGAAGCAGGCTCCCCATCAAGCAGAGAGCCCAATGCTGGGCTCCATCCTAGGATCTTGGGATCATGACCTGAGCTGAAGGCAGACATTTAACTGACTGAGCCACCCAGGCACCCCAGCAGTTCCATTTATAATAGCATCTAAGAAAATAAAATAACCTAGGAATAAATTTAACCAAGATGGTGAAAGACTTATACACTGAAAACTATAAAACAGCGCTGAAAGAAATTAAAGACCTAAATAAATGGAAATATAGCCCGTGTTCATGAATAGGAGGACTTAATATTGTTAATATGTCAGCATTCCCCTGAGCTATTCTTATTGAAATTCCAGTAGCCTTTTGTACAGAAATTAAAAAGCTGATATTTAAATACATTTGGAATTACAAAAGGTCTTGAATAGTCAAAACAGTTTTGAAAAAGAGCAAAGCTGGAGGACTTGCGCTTCTGATTTCAAAACTTACTACAAAGCTATTATAATCAAAACGGTGTTATATTGGCATAAGGATAGAAATATAACTAATGGAATAGAATTGACAGTCTAGAAATACACCCGTATATCTAGGGCCAAATGGTTTTTGACAAGGGTGTCAAGTCCATTCAATGGGAAAAAAATAGTCTCTTCAACAGGTGGTAGTGCTGGGACAACTGTATTTCCACACATAAAAAAATGAAGTTGGATCCCTGCCTCATACTGTATATAGAAGAATTAAAATGGATCAACAACACCATGTAAGAGCTAAAACCATAATACTCTTAGAATAAATGACTGCTAAAGAAAGCAGAAGAAAGGGGCGCCTGGGTGGCTGAGTCAATTGGGCGTCTGCCTTCGGCTCAGGTCTTGATCCCAGGGTCCTTGGGATCAAGTCCCACATCTGGTTCCCTGCTCGGTGGGGAGTCTGCTTTTCCCTCTGCCCCTCCCTCTGCTTGTCCTCGCCTTTCTCTCTCTCTCTCTCAAATATAAATTTAAAAATCTTAAAAAAAAGAAGCAGAAGAAAGATCATTCTTTGCTGTTTTTAATTTATGATTTCTCTGTTGATTGCTCTATGAAACATCATGTGGCTGTTACTAATCTATGCTGTTATCATACTAACATGAGATTTAACACAAATGAAATGTTCCTTTATGATGTCTAAACTTGTGCTCATAACATACTACACTGTCCTGGATCCATTTGGAAGTTTCACGATTTAGTTTTTGTGTGTTGATTACTACCAGGACATTACATGTTCTGGTATTTAAATATAATTTCACAGTAGCAAAATCTTTATCAAGCTTAAATATAGATGACTTTTAGGCTTTTAGGTATTGGTTGTCTTGAATTATTCTTATGACTCTTCTGAACATTTCAATACATAAGTTTGCCTTCCTTAGTACCTGGTATGTAGGTACTCTGATTACTTATTGAATGAGCAGATATTGTGTTAAAGTGTGATTATCATGAAAATTAGTTCCAGATCCTTCAGTTCTTTGAGGCATTTCCAGCAGATGCATACTACTGTTACAAGTCATAATAGTAAGAAATGCTGGTGTACCTTTTGGAGTTCAAAGACCTTTTTGTACTAACTTGTTTCTGATGAAACAATTACTGTATGGGAGTAATTTGATCCCATTGGATTATGTTCATGTAATTGTTGGATTATTAAAGCATTTAATTTGTATTTTAGTAAGTGCTGGTATAAATACATTACCTTGTGTCTTGTTCCTAATTATACTATACTGCAGGAAGTGGACCAGTATAATAGAGGAGAGGTGGTTCAGTCCCCTTGGTGATGTGTCATCTTAATTAAGATCAAGGAGTTCTTAAGTTTGTGTGTTTGGGAAAATGACAAAGTGAAAACATTTTTTCACCATTTTACACTAGATTGGTTTGTAGAAAGGAAGCAGCAAATTAAATTGCTTTTACATTTTTAAAACACTTAAGATGGAAAATAGAAAAGACAGAAGTAGATAAGCATACTATATTACTTTCAAAGAAATTTAATTTAGTCTTTAGCAATGGCTTTGAGTAGAAGTACTACCTTCACTTGTAGATAAGATAATGCATGTGGTATAGTCTCAAGTAACTAGAGACTGAATGGAATCGATATTTTACATTAGTTATGCATTATTTATCATGTCTGATAAAGCAACAGCATACGCCTGATGCTTTTACCACCATCTGCATGATACTGTATACTCCAAGTGAGTGAGTATATTAATCCTAGGTTAACTTTTACAGTAAGAGTTGTGGACTTCCTTGGTAAATTAACATCCACAAACTTAAAACCACAGGTAGGAGAATGATAGAGGACGCAGAAGCACTGATAAGAAAGAAACCTGAAGGAACAGAGAAATGAACAGGGTATTGAAACTGTGAGAAATACACTGATTTTCTTTTTTACTGTAACTGTTCGTTATAAGTGATTCTGAAAGAAATCCAGATCATCAAGAAAATTCTGAATACATGTAAATGTTAATGATTATTTTTCAATAAGAACAAAGTCAAACTGTAAAGATTAAAAATGGAAATTAGACATACTAAGGTCCTGCGTTTTCTTTTTAGGAATCCTTTCTAGACCATCTATGGTTTGGGTCAGATAAGCATATGTTGTTTTTTTCCCCCAACATTCTGTTCCTAGCACCTGTCATGCATTACTTGGGAGTTAGGAACTGCTCAGTAAATAAGGTCTACATTTGATCTTTTTTTCCTCCCTGATATTGTGACTTGTTAGATTGCCATTTCCTCTTTCATTTTGTTTTTGGTTTAATTTCTCCTTTACCTATAAGCCTTTTCTTCTAGTTTCTTTTATCATGTTTTAAGCTTGAGTTTAATATTTAGTTGACTTACTTTTCAATCTCAAATTTTTTTTTCTAATAAAAGCATAAAAAGCAGTTCATTTTCCTGGATTCTAGGAATCCTGTTCTCCTTGGATTTTATTA
>NC_138382.1:61495201-61546395 GCF_054177405.1 Leptonychotes weddellii
TTTTTTTTAAAGATTTTATTTATTTATTTGACAGAGAAAGACACAGCGAGAGAGGGAACACAAACGGGGAGTGGGAGAGGGAGAAGCAGACTCCCTGCCGAGCAGGGAGCCCGATGCGGGACTCGATCCCGGGACTCCAGGATCATGACCTGAGCCGAAGGCAGTCGCTTAACCAACTGAGCCACCCAGGCGCCCTCTCCTTGGATTTTAATGTGTGTTATTCTCAGTGTTTTGTATTTCTGAATAGTGTATACTATTTAAAATAGTATTTTTTAAAGATTTCTTCTTCTTTTGATTATTATGCTTATTTTCAGTTTTATTGCATTTTGGTCATAAATATGGCCTATAAAGTCTTTGCTTTTTAGAATTTTGAGATTTTTCTTTTTGGCATATTGCACGATAATTTTTGAGAAAGGTTTTATCAGCATTGGAAGAAAATGTACATTCTTTATTTGAAAAAAACTCAGATCTAATTGTGTTTTTCTGATTTTTTATGTCTGTTTTGAATCTTTGTTGAGATTTATTTTTCATATCACCAGAATACATTCTCTATTCTTTTTTTCCCCCCAGTAAAAGTGTATTGGGCTTCTTATTGCCTTAACTGCCCTAAATGAAATAGCTTTATTTTTGTCCACACACTTGAATGATCACTGCTGGGCATAGAATTCTGATTTTAGATAGTTTTTCCCTAAGAAACTGTAGCTCATCTTTATTGTCCTCTAGTATTTCATGTTTTGCAGGTAAGGTATGTCATATTTTGATTTAGTACTTTATCCTCAGTACTACTTTCCCACGACCACAGCTACCCAAGTCTTAACTCTGTTCTGTTTTGTTTAGTATCTCTACCATCTCTAGGTAGCCCTGGGCCTAGTTTCCTTTAATCTAAATCACATTTGATATCTATCCAGTCTCTATTCTTCATACACCTATCTCAGCTCCTTATGCCTTTGAAAAGGCCAGGATTCCCTCCTCCTTGGTTTCACACCACAGAAATGATAAGCTTGACATGTGCAGTCATTCCCATTGCTTACTTTGACCTTGAACCCTGGTCCTTGTTGATCCATTTGGTATCAGCTTCCTTATTTCTACTTGGCATATTTACTCTTCTGTGGCTTGATCCTTGGGTATAGCCATAGAGCATATCCCCCTTACCCAGCCCATAGTCTAAAGCTGGGCAAAATGAATGTACTGAATCAGAAGGTCTTGGCTCAGCCTCTAGTGGGTCCTTCGAATAGCTGCCCAGAGCACCAGTGCAGGAACTTACTCTTATTGTGTGGACCCAACATCAGTCATCTGTCTTTTGATCACATTAGATGGAATAGAAATTTGAATCCACATGGCTCAGACTGCTTTTAGAGTTGAGTGGATGGTGGGAGTATCCCCAGGTTAACAGGTGTGGGTGGCCTGAATTAGCAAGATACAGGGCTGTGTGATGACAACTGGGCAATATCTTTTCTACCCATAGCATAGCCACCTACCATCACAGCCACCCATCAAAAACTGATTTCTTTTTGTACTTATGACTCTTAATTTGAGAAGTGACAAGAATGAGATGCTGAGGGTGGAGGATGGTCCTGGTAAGATGCTGAGACTTTTCAGATACATGCATAATTGGATGTGATGATTTTAAAGCATCAACCAGTAGATACGTGGTTTTAGAAGTTTTGCCTTGGATTACATGAAATTTAAGCCATTTATCAGATCTGATCTCTGGCCTGGAATTTCCTCACCTCATTCTGTGCTTTTGAAAGTCCTGGGAAAGATAGTTTAGAATTTCTTAGTGAAATATTTTTCTAAAAATAATTAAAAGTGAGACCTTGCACAAATCTTTCTGGAAGGTGTGTATATGAGCACATGCTCTAGTGTCAGCTTAGTATGGATTGTTCTATAACCTCTACAATTTTATGGACCTGTCCCTAGTATTAATAGCCACTGATGGATCAGCTGCGGCTGGCCAGAGTGCCAGTTGGAGAGGGGCAGGGGCACTGGTTGGCTATAGAGTGTGCTCTGAGATGCCACAATTAGTGAGTAGATGGGGTCAGCGAATCTGCAGACTAGCACAGGTAAGGTCAGGGGATAGAGCTGGTTTGGATGAGGAGTATAGTACTATAAAAAATAATAGCTACCATTTATTAATGACAGACTTTGTGAGCTGAGGTGAGTGCTGAACATACAGCAAAACCTGAGAGGCAGTTGGCTGAATGAGACAGTGGCAGTCATGCAGAAAGAAGTTTCTTAAAAAACTTTTTTGCTGGATGTGGTGTCAGTCTTTTACATAGGTTATCTTGCTGCAGTTATACAACTAAGTTATTGTTACTGTGATTTTCACCTTATAAATGTGAAAATTGAGTCTCAGAGGTTAAATTGTTCAAAGTTATACAGCTAGTAATTGCTGGAGCCAAGATTTGAGTCATGTCTGTCTGGTGCCAAACTTTGTGCATAGTGTATTGAACCAGTGTGTATAGCAGATAAGACCCATGGGGTGATGTGCATCTGTAACTTTTCTTGAATTCTCCTATTAAAAAAAAAAAAGCTTAGAAGTTTGCCCAACTATGTCTTAACAGACAGATTTAACGGGAACCTTGACCTGAATGGAAATTTGCAAGTAGCTCTTTGGTTTAAGATTTGAGGATTGAATGAGAGTGCAGTAGGTTCAATCAGCATCCATCCAGCAGTAAATCTGAGTGTGTCGCCAGGTGGTTGCACTAGAGCCCACGTCACACATGTGATGCCATTTCGGGAGAGTTGGCTTCTTTCAAAGGCCAGGTTTTCCATGTTTACAGACTGCTGACGAATGGGATTAAGAAAGTAGTGTGGGTGGTTTAGCAGAACCATAGAAGACATAGTGTATATGACCTAAGCGTGGTTGATGAAGTTGTTAGCATTTCTCTGTATATAAAAGAAATGCTAAAACAAAACTCAAGATGAAGATACAGTGATAAAGTTGGCTCCGATTCAGATGGCTTTGCTTTTATTCTGGGACCTCATGGATGAATAGGCATTGTTTATGTGGGGAGTTGCTTTCCTAGAAGTCACTGTATACATCAAATATGCCTCAGGTGGGGGAGTGTGCATAATATGCCGACCCCCTGTAGGTTTAAGGCAGGACACTTGAATAAGATTTCATAACTGAGGGAGCACTCCATCTTATTTCTCCCATTTCAGCTCTTTTTTCAGTGTTAATCATTTCCCATCCATATTTTCCCATATGCAAAGCCAAGAACACACCACCAGTGGCACTGGTATTAGTCCTGAGGGTTAACATAGCTCTGAAGGACAGAATTACGTGTCGTGGGAATTTGAGAAGGGGTCTAGTTGAAATAAAATGTGAATGGATCCAAGCCCCAACTAATGATATGTATAAACTCAGAAAACTGAAGCATGAGCAGTAGAACCGGACTCTAGGAATTGCCCCTTTTTTGTGTGTTCACAACCATGTACAAATTCTTGGTGTTGGTGTGTCTCATACTTGCAGGGGGTCCAGTTTAGCAACCAGTTGCAATTCGTGCCACACCTTGGAATATAAGGAAAGAGTGTAACTGAGCGATCTGGCTTTTTTTCCCCCCTTTTGTTGTGGTGAAAATACATATAACATAAAGCTCACCATCTTAATCATTTTTAAGTATGCTGTTCAGTGGTATTAAGGTCATTCACATTGTTGTGCTATCATCACCACCATCCATTCCTCGCAGAGCTATTTTCTTTTATGATGCTGTTAGAAAAGTGAGAAGCCTTAATTCATAAAGATGTAAAGTAGTGAGTGCTGTTCAGTAGAACTTGAGGCAGTGATGGAAATGTTCTCTTTCTGCACTTCCCACTGTGGTATCATTAGCCACATGTGACTGTTGAGCTCTTGGAACATGGCTGGTAAGGAACTGAGATTTTAATTATATTTAATTTTAATTATTTTAAGTTTAAGTTAAAATAGTCACTGTAGAAGAGAATTAGTAAGTCTTTACTGACTCCTGCTGCTGCCCTGACATCTTGGGATGGTTGCTGGGTAGGGCTTTGATGCCTACAAAGGAGTCAGAGTTTGCCATCTGGGATAACTAGAGGTGCATTTTCTCATAGACATAATAAAAATTCTAGTTGGCGGTGATATGTAGTAATAATAGGTCTGTGTTTCTAGTTAGCAGAGGGGGTTAAATGAGATTTTGGTGGGTGGCCTGAGAACCTAATTATAATTTGTGTAGCACTGTTTTTATGATAAAATTCTCATTCATATTCAAAACTAATTAATTTACCACTTTTTGGACCTCAGTCTCCTTGTGGGGACTTGTCATGTGTTTTATTTCCCCAGAATCCCCTCCACAGCAGATTATAGCACATTTTGTGTACGGCTCACTACATGTTGATTCTTTAACTGGTGTGCCAGAGGTCATTTCATCAGTGAAGGTTTTTGGGTATGTGTTCTGTATATACCGAATAATCAGAGAACATTTTACTGTGCTGGCTATGCGTTGACATTTGACACCTTTCCTTTTTACTTTGCTCCTGATTTCCCATCAGTCACCCCTTGCCCATCCTCTCAGGACTACAAACACTAGAAATACATTTTCTCCTGAAATCCACAACAGTTGACCTCCCTGTAAGCATACAAATCTTGGGAAAATGAGCATATCCTGTGGTTTTCATTTATTCATAATGGTATGTTCCCAGTAATGGTGAAGTAGACTGATTCTGGGGACCACCAGTGGTCTGTTCATTGTCTGAATTATTTGGCTGTTCCTAATGATGCCATTACTCCTGCTTTATTGGTGTTTATTATTGCAGTTATTCATATATAAAAGTAATTTTGCCTAGGACCTATTATATGAAGGATTTATTACGTATTTCTTTTTTATGTAATTTTCTAGTCCTCATAGAATTGCACAGTTTTACTTCCTTGGAATGAGAGAAGCCACATTGTGTCCTTGATTATTGTTGCGGTTTTGCAAACTTACTATATTACATAACCAAAATAGGAACAAATAGACCCTCAACTTACTGAGTCTAGATAAGCATAGAAGAGAAGGAATAGGACAAAGGGATTCAGGGGCTATTATTAGGGACTGTGGGAGTGGGACAAATTGGGAGGCTTCTTTTAAGTTTTTTATTCTGGTGTGTCTCCATCAATGAATTCTCACAATGCCATCCGAATCATTGACTGTCAGTGGTCCTGGTGTCCATATTTATCTGAGTTGTTCTACAGGGTTTAAGGAAAAGGAGTCCTCTTTGTACATCTCTGGGAGGTGCTAAACAGGTTGAAGTTACTGCTGCTTTATTATAAAGAAGCCTAGGAAGTGTTTGTGATGAACTCATACAGGTACTAACATGTTCATGTACTGGTTTTTTCATCTCAGCATTTAAATAGACAGTATTGTCTAGGCATGAAGACACCTCTCTCCCTCTCTCTCTCACTCTCCCTCTCTCTTATGTAAAGATTTTATTTTTAAATAATCTCTACACCCAACATGGGGCTCAGACTCACAACCCGGAGATCAAGAGCTCCACCAGCTGAGCCAGCCACGCACCACAAGACACTTTTCTACTTCAGCATCTTTACACTTAGTGTTCTCCATCTCTGGAATCCACCCCCCCCACACACACTTTACATGGCTTGTTCCTTCATATTTCTTCATTTTCAGCATAAAATTCACTTTTTCAGGGGGGGTCCCTGGGTGACTCAGTTAAGTGTCCGACTCTTGATCTCAGCTTAGGTTTTTTTGTTTTTTTTTTTAAGATTTTATTTATTTGAGAGAGAGAGAGAGAGAAACAGCATGAGAGGGGAGAGGGTCAGAGGGAGAAGCAGGCTCCCCGCTGAGCTGGGAGCCCGAAGCGGAACTCGATCCCAGGACTCCAGGATCATGACCTGAGCCAAAGGCAGTCGCTTAACCAACTGAGCCACCCAGGCGCCCTCAGCTTAGGTCTTGATCTCAGAGTTGTGAGTTCAAGTCCCATGTCAGGCTCCATGCTGGGCATGGAGGCTACTGAAAAAAAAAAAAATCACTTTTTCAGAAAGGCCTTCTCTGACAATCCTCATTAGGTCTCTCCTGTAATTCTCTATCATAGCACGTTGTTTAAATTCTTTTTAGTATTTATTACATCTATGATTATTTTGCATGTCTTTTTTTATCTTAAGCTTCTCATCTGATTAACCTTCAGGTTTATATATCCACCTACCTGTTGGGCACTCCTACATTTATTTATTCTCAATTATTTATTGAATGTCTATTCTATTGTGTGCTGGATGCTAAGAGGACAGAAAATCCTGGCCTCTGCCCTATCCTTGTGGTTTTACGGATTATAAAGCAAATAATGGTAGTCAAATACAGTTGATCTTCATTATTGGTGGATTCTCTATTTGTGAAACCACCTGCTCACTAAAATTAATTTGTAACTGCAAAATCAGTACTTGCAGTACTTTTGTAGTTATTTGCAGACACAGAGCAGTAAAACATTTGAATTGATGCACATGTTCCCAGCTGAGGTCGAAGAAGGCGATGCTCTGCTTCTTTTAGCTCTCATACTGTAAGCAAGTGTTCTTTTCACGCTCTATGTAATGCCACACTTTTTGCATTTTTCTGCTTTTTGATGGTGATTTTTTTTTTTTTTTTAAGATTTTATTTATTTATTTGACAGAGACACAGCGAGAGGGGGAACACAAGCAGGGGGAGTGGGAGAGGGAGAAGCAGGCTTCCCGCAGAGCAGGAAGCCCGATGCGGGGCTCGATCCCAGGACCCTGGGATCATGACCTGAGCCGAAGGCAGACACTTAACAACTGAGCCACCCAGGCACCCTTGATGGTGATTTCACTGTTTAAAATGGTCCCCAAGTGTAGTGCTAACGTGCTATCTAATGTTCCTGAACACAAGAAAGCTGTGATGTGTCTTTGGAGAAAGTACTTGTTAGATAAGCTTTGTTCAGGCATGAGTTATAGGACCGTTGGCCAAGTTCAGTGTTAATTATTCAACAATATACAGTATATTAAATTGGTGTCTTTAAACAGAAACACAAATAAAACAAGGTTATATGTTGACCAATTGGCAAAAGTTTTATGACCAGTGGCTCACAGGAACCTAACCCTATATTTCCTCTAGGAATTTCAGTGTTTAGTGTTGGCAGTGACTTTACAGAACATAATTACTGTAGATAAAAAGAATCAACTGTACTTGCAAATTATCTTAAGTGCAAAGAACAAACAGGATGCTATGGTGGAGAATAGTAGTGGTAAGACAGAGACTTCCCTTTTTTGGGGCCGCTTGGGAGGTAACATTTATGTTGACATCCATGAAACAAATTAGGAAGAAGAATATTTCAGGCATAAATGGCTCTAAAACAGGAAGACACTTGACATTTTTAAGGAATTGAAAGAAAAGCATTGTAGTTGGAGGAAGGTAACACAGAGTGAAGTTGGAGAAGAAAATAGGAACTTGATTATGGTGCCCTTTGGAGACCACACTAAAGAGTTTGGTTTTAGAATATGTAATGGGAAGCCATCTGCAAAGTTTTAAGGGTGTGTATGTTTAAGATGGTCTGCTTTATTTTTTAAAAAGATAGTCTGTCTGTTGTGGGGGAACAGGTTGAAGAGGGCAAAGGGTAAAGTGGAGAAATGATTTAAGAGCATGGCTATCCGTATTCAGTAATTGCCAAATCTGTCTGTATTATGTCCTGCATAGTTCTCACTTCTGTCCTCTCCACACTATCGCAGGTCACCATCTTTGCCTGTTGTGCTCTCACAACTCCACACCAATCACTCTGCCTAAACATGCTCCACTGTGTCTCCAGAGAGATGCGATCTATTGAAGTTACCTCTCTTATCATGCCACTGCCCTCCTTAAATCCCCACCCCCACTCACGGTGACTCCCTAGACCTCTAGATGGTCTGATGCCTCCTTGCCTTTCAGGCACCATCCATCACTATGCTTTGTCTTGCATTTAGTGCCGCATAGGCAGAAATGCTGTCTCTCCACACATCAGTTGTTTTGGGCCTGCTTGACTTTCTTTGCCTATGAATCCTTTCCCATTTACTATCCCATGCAAGATTAAGTGACCCTGGTATACATTTTCATAATAACCCAAAGCAATTGTGAATTTCATGTTTTGTTTTTGAATCCCCAACATACTCTTTTTGTGAATGGAATTATAGAAATAAAACCAGGGTCACAAAACATATATGTTCATTTATTCATTTCAAAACTTTTTTTTTTTAAGATTTTATTTATTTTTGACAGAGAGAGAGAGTGTACAAGCAGGGGAAGCAGCAGGCAGAGGGAGAGGGAGAAGCAGGCTCCCTGCTTAGCAGGGAGCCCGACGCGGGGCTTGATCCCAGGACCGTGGGATCACGACCCAAGCCGAAGTCAGACGCTTAACGTCTGAGCCACCCAGGCGCCCCTGAAAACATTTTTTTAAAAGATCTTATTTATGTATGTGAGAGAGAGCACAAGTGGGGCGGAGGGGCTGGGGGAGAGGGAGAAGCAGGCTCCCCACTGAGCAGGGAGCCCAACGCAATGCAGGCCCAATCCCAGGACCCTGGGATCATGACCTGAGCTGAAGGCAGATGCTTAACTGATTGAGCCACCCAGGCGCCCCTCATTTCAAAAATGTTTATTGATTGCCTAAAGGTGTTCTAACTTGGAGTAGTTCACTATGGAGTAGTGAAAAAAACAAAGTTTCTGCTTTTTTGGAACTTAGATGTGTGATACTTCTATATCCATTTCAAACCCATTTTTAATTCTAGAATACTTTTAGATTTACAGAAACCCCACATACAGTTTCCTGTATGATTGACTTAACATTAATATGGTACATTTGTTACAACTAATTAACCAAACACATTACTATCAACTAAAGTCTATGCTATTTTCAGATTTCCTACATTTTTACATAATGTGCTTTTTCTGTCCAGGATCCATCCATGATACCACATAACATTTAGTCATCATGCCCTTTAGGCTCCTCTGAGCTGTGGCAGTTTTTCAGACTTTCCTTGTTTTGATGACCATGACAGTTTTAAGGATATTGGTGTATTCTGTAGAATGGAGAATGTCCCTCAGTATGGGTTTGTCTGAAATTTTTCTCATGATTAGATGGGGATAATGGGAAGAAGATCACAGAGGTCAAGTGCCATTCTCATCATATTATATCAGTGGTACATGTTATCAACATGAATTATTGCTGTTGATGCCGTGGTCACTTGACTGAGGTAATGTTTGTCAGGTTCTTACACTGTAAAGTACTCCCCTCCACCACATACTTTACTTTTTGGTAGGAAGTTACTATGTGGAGCCCACTTAAGTGATGGGGTGTTATGCTCTACCTTCTGTAGAGTAGAAATTCGTCTGTACAGTAGATTTGTCTGTTCTCTTCGAGTTATTTAGTCAGTCATTTATTTATATCAGTGTGGATTCATGGTTATTTATTTTGTACTTTGGTTTATAATCCAATACTACTTTATTTATTGCTCAAATTGTTCTAGATTGGCCATTGGGAACTCTTTGAGTTGGCCTCTGTGTCCCGTTGGCATGCTCCCATTGGTTTGTTTTATGAACACTTCCTTATTTTCTGGTACTATAAGGGTATTCAAGTATGTATTTTTGAAAATTTGAGTAATTTCCCTGCAATGATTTTGCATAGAATTTGAAAATAATTTGATGTGCTTATATGAACTCAAGATTATTAAGTAGATAAATTTTCAATATTGTTTTCATTTTTTTTGTGATGATTTATATATAGTAGGTGAAAATATATATGAGTATGAATTTTCTCAGAATACATTGTGTTTCTTGGAATAAATAATGTATAAATACTTCTCAGAATAATATTGTGACCAGTTTATACTTTCAATTTGTCAGGTATAACTTTCACCTTGCAAATCATATTAGAAAATTTTTACATTTCTCTAGGTTTCAGGGACATTTAGTTGCCAGTGGCTGAGCAGATATTATGCAGGAAGTGTTTCAGTGATTATATATGCTGAGTGGTAAGCTTGCTTAGTTTAAAAAAAGGACTTCATAATATTTGGCTTTTGGTTATAATTACCAGTCATGCTTGCCAGAAATTAAGTTTAGCTTTTAGAAGCCTGAAATTCTTCATATGTTTATCTCTAACTAAATATTTCAGAGACTGTTAGGAAACTGTCAGTAATTCATTATATATTATATGTTCAGCTTATTTTTGAGTTATAGATGGAGTAACATATAACAAGTGATTGTATAGCAACATGGGAAATGCTTAAGATAACAGTATGTAAACAATAATATTTAGTTTGATTATAACTTTTTTTTTTTTTTTAAGATTTTATTTATTTATTTGACAGAGAGACACAGCGAGAGAGGGAACACAAGCAGGGGGAGTGGGAGAGGGAGAAGCAGGCTTCCCGCGGAGCAGGGAGCCTGATGCGGGGCTCGATCCCAGGACCCTGAGATCATGACCTGAGCCGAAGGCAGACGCCTAATGACTGAGCCACCCAGGCACCCCTGATTATAACTTTAAAAGGGAACTGATTACAGATAATAAAAGACCATTTGGAAAATACCAAAATGTTAACAGTGAATGTCTTCTTAGGTGGTGTGACACGGCTTTTCTGTTATTTTTCAGTTTTAAAAAATGGCCGTGTTACTTGTTTAATGAGGCAATGAGGACATATTTTAGATTTAGGAGAAAGCATATTCTGTAAGGATTTTTATCAGGTGCTAATTTGTTTGTTCCATTTTAGATACTGAAAGTTCAAAGGCCTTTAAAAAAATATTCTGTAACTCAGTTTGGTTTTCTCCACTGGTGAGCCAGTTCTTATAATAATAATAACACTTGAGAGTTTACAAGTTTTTAAGTACATCGTATTTCATTAAAGAAAAATCTGTATCAGATGGATTTTTACTTCAATTATACACGCAAATGGGCCACAGTATAAAGGTTGACATTCAGTGTTGATAGATTGAAACCAGGACTCCATTAACGTCTGCTCAGCTGGACAGAGTTGGAGGCTGAGGGCTCTAAAAGCCGTGCAGTGACCGTGCAGGGAAAGCCTGGCTTTTACTGCCGTTGCTGCTGCCACCCCTGCTGCCAGACAGACCACATTTTGAGGGACAACCTCACATTCCTCTCTTTGGAGACTGGTGGCCTCAATAGATACCTTGGGGAGCCTTTTGGGGTTAAAAATACCTAGCATTATCGAGCTGCTTCTAATTTTTTTTAGCTTCTGGTGGCAAGGGGGAGGTGAATTGAGTCTTGGAAGTTACAGTCTTTTGCAGGCTGATGTCTCTGGGTGTCCACAGAATGGGTCATAGATAGAAGACTATAGTTTACAAAAAATACGTTCCAGTTCTCAAAAAATGTGCAAAGGTACCACACTTAAAAACAGATGCATTTTGTATCTTTTCTTTTTGTAAAGCCTTTTTAGAAATTTTTAGTAAGGT
Source organism: Leptonychotes weddellii (assembly GCF_054177405.1). NCBI lineage: Eukaryota > Metazoa > Chordata > Mammalia > Carnivora > Phocidae > Leptonychotes > Leptonychotes weddellii. Next base: position 61,506,598 of record NC_138382.1, read on the forward strand.
AAACCATACATTTCTTTTTAACTTAATGTTTATAGATAAATTCAAAGACAATGTGTTTTTTTGTCCTTAAGTCAGAGGAAAATTCCTTTTTTTTTTTCTTCCTAATATGACCCTGGTCTCTCATGGCCAGAGCCCAACCGCTTGTTCTTTCTGTTGCTAGGAAATATCATGATATACAAGAGAATAGGGACTAGAGTGGTCATTTCCCTGGTTGTCTCCTTGGGGGTGGGGTAGACTGTTTTGGTTTTGGTTTTGTTTTTATGATTTATTTATTTGAGAGAGAGAGCATGCATAAGCGGTGGGGAGGGGCAGAGGGAGAGGGAGAGAGAGAGAATCTCAAGCAGACTCCCTGCTGAACTTGGAGCCCATCCCAGGGCTCAGTCTCACAAACCTGAAATCAGGACCTGAGCTGAAATCAAGAGTCAGACTCTTAACCGACTGAGCCACATAGGCGCCCCTGGGGTACACTGTTTTAATAGAAGATTATGATGTAACAGTGGTGAGATTACTATAGCATTTGATAGCTCAGCCCTGGAATTAGGATTTCAATGTCAACAACTGGGTTTGTATTCTAGGTAGCCTGGTTTCACGATGTTAGTGGGATTATTCCAGTCTGCCTGTGTGCCACTGTGCATGGTATAAGGTCGCCTTGTGTGTGCCTTGATAAACAAGTGTGCCTTTCAGTAGAATGCCCATGAATTCTTCATAATGAGATTTATCGGTACACTAAAATGATAATCAAGAACTGTGCAGAACAGGGGCGCCTGGGTGGCTCAGATGGTTAAGCGTCTGCCTTCGGCTCAGGTCATGATCCCAGGGTCCTGGGATCAAGTCCCGCATTGGGCTCCCTGCTCAGCGGGGAGCCTGCTTCTCCCTCTCCCTCTGCCTGCCGCTCTCCTGCTTGTGCTCTCTCTCTCTCTCTCTCTGTCAAATAAATAAAATCTAAAAAAAAAAAAAAGAAAAGCTCTAAAGAGAGAGGGAAAGTTGATTTCTGTGAAGCCGTGGAGTGGTACCAGAATCTGATTTTATTTATTTATTTGAGAGAGAGAGAGAGAGAGAGCACAAGAGGGGGTAGGGTCAGAGGGAGAAGCAGACTCCCTGCCCATCAGGGAGCCCGATGCGGGACTCGATCCTGGGACTCCGGGATCATGATCTGAGCTGAAGGCAGTCGCTTAACCAACTGAGCCACCCAGGCGCCCTCCTTTTGATTTTTAAGTTAAATTTCCAAGCTATTTAGAATTTCATATTCTGCTTATTAATTCCATTTAAAAAAATTCATTATTCTTTTTCTGGGTAGACCAGCATATGATCTAGAAATAATGCTGGTTTTGTGATTCTTCTGCAATATTTTTGTCTATCATTTTGCCTTATTGCATAGGCTAGCACAGAACAGTTTTGAATGATAACAATAAGTAGGCATCCTTATTTTTAATTTTTAATGTCAATCTCTTGTTCTAGTGTTAAGGTTTTATGTTTTTTGATAAATACTGTTGATTGGGTTAAGGATGTTTTAACATTAAAACAGTTAAGTGAAACAGAGTAGTCAAATCAGAGAATTAAATGGAAAAAATATATGATGAAAAATAATTCTAAAAGGTAGAATGGAAATGATACCTGAAGATAGATTGTGAAAATCAGCTGATGGGGCTGCTAGAAGTTTTAACATTGTTAGTCCTGTATATATTCCAAATCAATGTGTTTGAGTAAAACGAGAAAACCATACATGTTATAGAGCCTGTGAGAGCTGAGAAATCCTGGGACATCACTGGCACATGTCCAAATGAGTTTCATTGGGTAAATCCTGGGGCTGATACGTTCTTGGTATCAAGAACGTATTAGAAGGGATAAAAACCCTTCTAAAAGGCAGTGTGTCAGTTCACCAATAAAAACAAATATATTCTTAGCACTGTTTTAAGGAATGTTCATTTTGTCAAAGGTGAAAATTATTGGATGGGTCGGTTGCCTTGTGAATATATTCTTCTTGAATATATGCAGTGAATATGATTGTATTCTTATGAATATCTTCTTAATGAATCTGTTGATATTCATTAAATTTTAAACTGAGCTCAAAATTTTCCAGTATGGGTTAAGAGTACAGACCATGAATATGAATATATGCTGATGAAAATATGAATATAGTCTTAGTGAATATATTGATATTCATTAAATTTTAAACCAAGTTCAAAAATGTCCCAATATGGTCAAGAACATGCCTCATGAATGTGAATATAAACTTATGAAATCTTCATGAATATATTGATATTCATTAATTTTAAACTACATTAAAACATTTTCCCAATAGGGCAAAGAAGAATATATTCATGAATATATTCATAAGGAGGATATATTCATGAATATAATCATAAAGAATATATTCACATCTGTTGAATATATTCATGAAGAATATATTCATAAGAAAACTAAACCACTCTACAACTCTTTGCTTTTTGCAAATTAAATAGTTCTTAAAATGCTATGAAGCAAATACTAAAATTCCACTGAAATACTGAAAAAGTGAAAGAGTATAAATTTGGTATAGTCAGTGAATTGATCTATTTATGAATTGGCTCCTAGTGAACGGTTTTGGCAAATTAATTTAGAGCCCTCTGTCTGAACAAGCACCATTATTTATTGCAGCATCTATTCTGGGAAAACCAATACAAGAAAGAAAGGGTATTGAAAACAGCTGGGCTATCAAAATACTCAGAGATTGATTGATAACACTACAGAAATGATGGTACCTCTTAGAAGGGAGGGCTTCAAGCCCAACATAACATCCAAAGAGCAAAGTACTCAGGTAAATGAGTTAGTATGCCAGTCAGCGAGTGTAGCCAGACATTGTTATTTTAACTTCCTGTTCATTTCCCTTGGATTCACATTCATGAAACTGTATAGTTTTTTTTTTTTTAATATTTTTATTTATTTGACAGAGAGTGAGTGAGAGAGAGAAAGCACAAGCAGGGGGAGAGGGAGAAGCAGACTCTCCACTGAGCAGGGAGCCCAACGTGGGGCTCAGTCCTAGGACCCTGGGATCAGGACCTGAGCCGAAGGTAGATGCTTAACTGACTGAGCCACCCAGGCGCCCTGAAATTGTACAGTTCAGTAATAAAGTAATAAGAGTGGGTTTCTAGAGTTGGACTACTTACAAAAGACTCCAAGTCTTTTTTTTTTTTAATTTAGGTATAATTTACATCCAGTAAAATGCACAATTCGTAAACGTATATAGATTGAAAAAAAAAGTGTATGGATTGATAAATTCTTACATATGTATACAACCATGTAAACACCATCAACATAAAATGTGGAATACTTCCTTCACCCCAGAAGGTTTCCTTGTGCCTCTTTCTGGTTGATTTTTACCGTGTAGAGACAACCACTATGCTGACTTCTGTCACTGTAGATTGTTTTGCCTGTGCTTAAAATTCATACACATGGAATATACAGTAAATATTCTGATGTTCCTTGCTTTTTTTTTTTTTTTAAAGATTTTATTTATTTATTTGACAGAGAGAGACACAGCGAGAGAGGGAACACAAGCAGGGGGAGTGGGAGAGGGAGAAGCAGGCTTCCCGCGGAGCAGGGAGCCCGATGCGGGGCTCGATCCCAGGACCCTGGGATCATGACCTGAGCCGAAGGCAGACGCTTAACCGACAGAGCCACCCAGGCGCCCCTGATGTTCCTTGCTTCTATCTCTGAAGTTTATTCACTGTAGTTGTGTATATCAGTTAGTATATTATTTTATTATTGCTGCCCATTGTATGAGTATACAACAAATTTTTAACCCATTCTGATTTGGGGCTATTTCCAATTTGGACTGTTAGGAATAAGACTACGAGTTATATTCTTGTGCTTTTTGTGGACACATATACTCATTTCTCAACATTTTTTTGGATGAAAGGATTATCAGTTATAGTGTATTAAATACCTAGTAGGTATTAAGCAGCATATCTACTCTGCTTTGAGACAAATACAGTGGTTAAAATGAAAGTTTTAGCAACAAAATACAAAATAATTATGAATATAACTAAAAGGACTGCCATCCTAATATTTATTAACAGATTTTAGTTTAGATATGGACTGGAGAAGTTGGAATGGGTCATTTCAGAATGAGCTTTGCAGGCCACTTAGGGATCTAGGTTTTTTGGGGTTTTTTTTGGTAGTGAAGTGCCAGATATTACATTAGGTGCTTTACTATACCTTCTCCTTTAACATTCACAGCAACATTAATGAGTGGGTGCCACTTATATTATTAGATTGCAAACACATCTAGGGTGTACTTGGGAGAGGCGCATCTCTTTCTTTTGCTATAGGATAATTTAATGTATTTTCAAACCTGGAGCTAATGATATTCTGGAGTTTACTGTTTTCTTTTGTTGAATTTGTAGTATTTGGGGCTGAAGAGTTTAGTTTCCATCTGCAGGATGAGCGTGCTTAAACTCAAAACGGAGGGACTCTGGGAATCAACATGGCTTGCTTTGTGTGTTTCTTACCTCATCTTCATGTTTTGGTAGTTCAGAAAGGAATGCTGAGGCCTCAGACAGTTTGCTACTCTGAGATCTCATAAATCAAGCATTTTTCATGGCCTTTGTTCACCCTGAGTAGATTGAAGCTCTGGATAGCTTGAACACTGCTCATCCAGAGGCTTCCTGCCAGCAACAACCCAAATTTCTCAACCCATTTATGTTAAAAAAAAAAAAAAAAAAAAAAAAAGCCACATTATAGGCACAGCTTTTGGAAAAACAGTATTATTAAAATCTCTTAACATTCCATGGATATTCAGAAATAACCATCTACTTAACATACATATCTGAGTAAACAATTAACCATTAAAAATTTAAAAAAAGCTGAGTGGGCCAGATCTTGTGAATACCTTGGTTATATAATGTTTTGCATGTGATATTGTCTGGTGTATGTACAAAGAATTCTGTAAAATGCTTAACTCCTTCATTAACCACTAAGCCATGAGCTTCTTAAGGTCAGTACCCATGTCTGATTTATATTTGCTGTGCTATGGCATCTGGCACAATTTATTGTACATAGAAGATGCTTAATCTTTATATTTTTAAATGAATAAATATATGAAATATTGATTGTAGAAATACCTTCTTATGGATGATTATCATAATGTTTGTAAAAGATTTCACCTGAAATACCAAGTCATTGGAACATAAATTTTCCTACAATATTTATATTTCCCCTGTGATGTTTGCGTTGCTATTTTGCCCATTAACTAGTTTGAGGAGGTAGGTGTGAACCCTTGTCTTTGTCTCTACTGTCCTGATAAAAATGTCCTCTTTTTGTCTATGTACCCAGTCTTTGTGCACTAAAATCCTCCTTCCCTCAGTTCCATAGTATATTAGATTCATTTCTGAGCCCTTATCTGTGGCCTTCTTTACTATAAAACAGAGGAAAATGTTTAGCACATTGAAAAGTTTTTAAAAATTCTCTATACTGGTAGACTTGAAGTGAATGTCAGATCTGAGATGGTCCTGAGAGATCACCATTCAACCCCTTTATTACACTGATGGAAGAACCTTAAGTTCTAATTATTTCCTCACTATAGCTCACACCACAGTGTTATAGAATTGCTTAATTGTAAGCATTTCTAGCCAGACCTTAAACTCAGTGGGATGGGAACTACATCTCTCTTATTTAATACTGCATCTCTGGCACAAGCACAGTACTTGGAAAAGAAAAGATATTCAGTTATTGGTGTTGAATAAATAAATAAGTAAATGAATCAAGCTTGGTGAAGGGACTTGCAGCTCACAGCTGTTGAATCCCTTTTCAGCACACTAAAAGTTGGACATTTGTAATCTATTCCACCATCCTAGAGAGTAAGGGCTGGTGGAAATGATTAATTTCCTTAAGTGCATGCCAAACTCTACAACTTATACATTTCCAAACATTGGCTTTCAACATGCAGAGTACTGCTGTACAGATCAGCAGTTGACCAAAGAAACACCAGAGGATGTGCTGTCTTGTTTTTGTTCATGCTTGCTAACATATAAACTCACGAATGGCATATGTAGAAGGGACTGTAACAAATACCGTCTGTTTCAGTCCCTTGATTGCTCATTCCCAGTAAAGTTCAGGCTATTTAGCTTGGCCTTTATAACTCTCTCTGCTATTCCAACCTATTTTTCTTATCTCATATCCTGTTACTTACCTTTTTTTTTTTTTTTGAAGATTTTATTTATTTATTTGACACAGAGAGAGAGCGAGCACAAGCAGGGGGAGTAGCAGGAGAGGGAGAAGCAGGCTCCCCGCTGAGCAAGGAGCCCAACATGGGCCTCGATCCCAGGACCCTGGGGTCATAATCTGAGCCAAAGGCAGACGCTTAACTGACTGAGCCACCCAGGCACCCTCCTGTTACTTTCTTTTACCCACTCTATTCTCAAGCAAATGAAAATGTTTGCTATTTTTCTGTACACCCTGAGCTTCCCACCTTGCCTTTCTTCAACATTGTTTTCTCCCTGTAACTCCCATATTACTCTATATATCCTGATCCTATCCATTTAGTCCGCAAGCATTTACTGAGACCTCATTATGTGCCAGGTGTTGGGCTAGGAGCTGAGAGTATAATGATTAATAAAGTTATAAGCCTTATGCTCAAGGAGTTAACACTCTAAATGGAGGTGGTCATTTATTTAGCGTAACATAGGATCCCAGGGGAGCAAATGGAGTGGCACCTAAGCGAGTTTTGGGGACAGTGTTGAAGAAATGGCTAAATTAGTGGTTCTTAAATGGAGGCGGGGTAGAGGAAAGTGTTTGACAACGTCTGGAGATATTTTTGGTTGTCACAACATTAGGGGGAAGAGTATGCTTCTGGCATCTAGTGGGTATAGGCCAGGGATACTGCAAAATATCCTTTGCACAGGACAGTCCCCCAAACAAAGATTTATCCAGCTCCAAATGCCGAAGGATGAGAAACTACTAAATCAAGTTGTAAGGACTGAATACGAAGGTGTTTAATCAGGCCAAAAAAAAAAAAAAAGACTATTTTTTACTTACCTTTACGACTTGGATCTGAGATACCATAGTTTGAGGAACTAGAATGAGTTTGTTAATATGACTGGAGCTCAGCTTTTGAATGGGAAGGAATTCAGTTTGAGAAGTAAGCTTCAGTGGCAGGGTCCAGATCAAGAGGCCTGAAAAGCCATGTTGAAAAATTGGGATGTCTTCTCTTTGGTTATTTGAAGCCTTTGATGGATTGATGTTACTGTAGGCAAAACCTTAAATCCACATTAATGCAAATGTGAAACAAGTGAACAGTTTGTACATTCTGGTGCTTTGTAACTAGTAACAAATCTGAGTTTATTAGTAGACACCCATGGCAGGGCACATTGGCTGAGAACAACCATTCTAGCAAGTCTGAACTCTTGGTTTACCCATCTACTAAGGATCACTGATGAGGATAAGGGATAAGGGAGTTCCTTGTTAGCTGAGTATAACTGGCACTTAAAGGGCATTTAAAGTGAACCCACTTCAAGTAGGGACAAAAATTTTAAAGTAGCTAGTGAGGGGACTTGACTGGGGCTCTGTGTTGGGAGTCCCCAAGACCATCCTAGGCATAATGATTTGCTAGAAGGACTGACAGAACTCAGAAAGCTGTTACACAGTTACGGTTACAGTTTGTTACAGTGAAAGAATATAGATTAACACTAGCAAGGGGAAAAGGCAGGTGGGTGACAATCCAGGAGAAACCAGGCATAAGATTGTCCGGGTGGAGTCACATGAAGACACATTTAATTCTTCCAGCCATGTATGTGACAGAACATGTAAGATACTGCCAACCAGGGAAACTCAACTGAGCCTTGGTACTTAAGGTTTTTGTTGAGAGGCAGTCACACAAGCGTTGCAGTCTATCAGGTCTCCAACCCCCAAGATAACAAACTGATACAATGTGGCTCAAAGCCTTTGGCATACAAAAACACTCTTAACAGGCAAGATATTCCATGAATTTAGAGGTTATCTCTCAGGACCTAGTCAAGGGGGAGTTTTCCTTTCTTTGAATGTTCAGGGTTTAAGCAACCGTAACCTGCTGAATTAATCTTTTACTGCGTGGGCTTTTTGTTTGTTTGTTTGTTAAGGAAAGTACATATTTCTGCTTTACTATGAGGTGTTTTTTTTTTTTTTTTTTTTTTTTTTAAGATTTTGTTTATTTGAGAGAGAGAGCACAAGCAGGGGGAATGGCAGGCAGAGGGAGAAGCAGGCTCCCTGCCAAGCAAGGAGCCCTATGTGGTGCTCGATCCCAGGACCCTGGGATCATGACCTGAACCGAAGGCAGACGCTTAACCGACTAAGCCACCCAGGCACCCCTTACTATGAGGTTTTTAAAAATTGTGGTAAAATACACATAATATAAAACTACCATTTTAGCCATTTTTACGTGTGCAATTCAGTGGCATTATAACGGTGTGTTCACATTGCAAATTGTTGTGCAACCATAACTACCCATTTCCAGAACTTTTCATCATCTCAGATTGAAAACTTAATGTACCTATTAAACAATAACTCTCCATCCCACTCTCCCCCAGCCCCAGGTTGCAGTATTCAACTTTCTGTCTCTTTGAATTTGACTTCTCCAGTTAACTTATATCAGTGGAATCGTACAGTATTTGTTCTTTTATATCTGGCTTATTTCACTTAGCATATTTCACTTACCATCTACATGGTAGCACATATTAGAATTTCACTCTTTTTTATTTTAAAGATCTTTAAAGATTTTATTTATTCATTTGTCAGAGAGTGAGCACAAACAGGGGGAGCGGCAGGCAGTGGGAGAAGCAGGCTCCCTGCTGAGCAAGGAGCCCGATGTGGGACTGGATCCCAGGACCCTGGGATCACACCTGAGCTGAAGGAAGATGCTTAACCAACTGAGCCACCCAGGTGTCCCAGAATTTCATTCTTTTTTAACACTGATCCTGCACGGGCTCCATCTTGAAAACATAAACTGAAAATTTTTGATAGGTTTTTTTAAAAATCTTATATTTAACAAAGTTTATATAATTTGAAGCACTGTGCTAATCCTTAGAATGAACAAGAAGAGGCTTGAGTGTTCATTTGGGGAGCATAGGTTTTCTGATGAAATCATATAAGAGCATAATGCAGTATCCTTCACCAAGTTCGTTTCATTCAACTAGGTCAGAAAGAGGGATGTTTTTGCAGAGACACTATTTGGCTTCTTCAGTTTTCCTAAGGGCCTCTCTTAGTTCTTGGAGATTTAATCCATTCTTTTTTATATTTACTGTGTCATCTTTGAGAATTCTCTGCATTTGCTAACTGCTGTAAGTCTGGCAGACATTTATCTGTTAAAATGGACCTACTTTGATTAAAGCAGTTCTCTAGCATTTTTCAGCAACTTGTTCAAGTCCTGCATTTTTTGAAAACTTTGTAGTTTCAGTTTACATTCATCCTCATTTTATGTGGTCAGGTGAGTGATGTAAACAGGTTCCCAGAAACAGACACTAGTATTTGAGGGAGGGGGAGTTTGACTGGAGACTGGTCAGCTCATTGGTGAATATTTTTGTGCATGACAGCTTTTGCTGTTCACAATCTCATGATTATAGGGTCATGGTTAATGAGCATCTGGATAGTGAGGACTCCTGTACTTTATTTGTGGGAGTACTGAGTGTTCAGTGATCTATTAGAGAATTTAATTTAGTTCACTCACTCACTCAGGGCCTGAAGTGACTGAATGTTCCTTACAGAAATACTGGAACGTGCTTCTTTAAGTTCTCACACTTCAAACTTTCAAAAAGTTTGGCAGACTGACAGAGGATTAAGGGTCTTTGGTTTTAAGCCTTTACAGTTCCCTTGTTTCTAATGCCTAGTCTGCTTACACTATATTCAGAGTAATCCATCTTTAGTGTTTACAGGCTTACTGTACATGGCGAACATAAAAATAGATTGGCCGCCTATGGGAACCAGGCTTGTGTCAGGCAGGGTCACTATAAGAGGCAATCAATCATTCTTAGCCTGAGAGGCTTAAAAATCCGTAATCAATGGATTTCCCACCCACTTCCTCATGAAACAGTGGTGTTTAATGTTCAAATATGTTATAATACAGAGATGATTACCAAGAAATCATCAACATGGGTGTATTTGGGATTACTAGTTTAAAAACAAGGAAAATCCTCCTCCTGACTTGACTTCTCTAGCACCTTGGTCAGGTACTCTGGGGATTGTGGAGCAATGGTTGCAGCTCTGAAAGTGAGAGGGAGGAGCTATCCATCTTTAGTAAATTCTGTGATAACTCTTAGGAACTTCACGTCAGTGTAGAGCTTGCATGCCTTTCCTTTGGACCAGCACATCATCCCTTTCTGATGAGGCAAGGGGAGGGGAGCACGCTGAGCCTGTGTGGGCACAGGGTTCAGGAACATCACCTAAGAGGTGGTATAACATAGTGTTTACTAGCACTAACTCAAGTGGACTACTTGATTTGAATCCTGATTCCTTGACTAACTAGGAATGTGACATTGGACAAGTTTCCTAAACTGTCTGACTCACTTTTCTCATCCTTAAAGTGGAGATAGTAATAGTATTTCCTCATAAAGGTCAATGCATTAATATATCTGATGTACTTAAAGTCTGACACTAGTAAGTGCTGTCAGTGGGTGTTTTATTATCTTTACTGTTAACTTCATTTCTCAGGGGGGTTTCCTCTGACATTTCTGAATAGATCCAGTCTCTGCTTTATAAGATCTAGTGGCACTACTTATAACAGTGATGATAAAAAGTACCATTTACTAGGTTTATTTATTTGATTATTGAATTAATGACTTTTTTTTTAAGATTTTATCCATTTGATGCAGAGAGAGAGACAGCTAGAGAAGGAACAAAAGCAGGGGAGTGGGAGAGGGAGAAGCAGGCTCCTGGCTGAGCAGGGAGCCCGACGCGGGGCTTGATCCCAGGACCCTGGGATCGTGGCCCTTTGCTGAAGGCAGACACTTAACTGAGCCACCCAGGCACCCCTTAATGACACTTTCTACATAAGTGAGAGTAAGAATCATATTTGGTTTTTCCCACATTGTTCACAAGGTGTGGTAAGTGTTCAATAACTATTTATTGAATAAAAAAGTATTTTACAGTTATAAAATAACTATGCAGTGAGATGTCATTTTACCTCTACAGTTAGCAAAGATTTTAAAAAATAATGCTATCATACCGAGGCAGAGAGGTAAGGAAATAGACACCATGATGTACTGCAGTTGGGAGCTGTCTGTGGCAGACCTTACCTTGAAGGCAGTTGACTAAAAGGACTAAAGAAGTCTCTGCTTTTGACTCTATGTCTAGGCATAGAGGTATATTTAAAGGTTAATATAGAAAGATGTTCATTGTAGCACCTATATTAGTGAATAAGTGGAGTGAAACTGAGGAAAATGTCTAAAAGTAAAGACTTATTAGTTAATTATATTAATTACTAAAAATCATATAGAACCATGGTCCTAAAATGGAGATTCTCATATTGGCTGCAAGACAGTCACCAAACACTAAATAAAAGCAGACGCCCAAGGCCAACCTCTTGGTCAGTGAGTCAGAATCTTTACAGTTGAGCTAAGAAATAGGCCCTACATTTTCTAACAGGAAACCTGGGTGATTTCAGTGCGCATCCTGATTCGGGAGCCACTGTTGCGGTGGCTCTCTCATTATGCGTTGACTCTCAGTCAGCTGAGCCAAAGGTTCTACTCATCTCTCTCTCTCTTTTTTTTTTTTTTTTTTGAGAGGGAGAGGGTGGGGAGGGGCAGAGGGAGAGAGAGAATCCCAAGCAGGCTCCAAGTCCAGCACAGAGCCCTACGCAGGGCCCGATCCCACGACCCTGAGATCATAAGCTGAACAAGAGTCAGACACTGATCCAGTTGAGCCACCCAGGCATCCCTCTACTCATATCTTAAAACCAAATGAAATACCAACTATATTAAAATCAAAACAAAAAGAGGACTTAAGAAGAACCAGAAAAAAAAAAAATAGGCAAGGGAAGAAGATGAGATCAGATTATCCAGAAAGCTAATTAGTGCTGAGCATCTAATACAAGCCAAAGAAATGTCATTTCTGTACTCTCCACCCCCAAAAAATTAGTGGATGACTTTCCCCAAAAAATAACAAAAGATTCTCCTAAATATTGGAGCAGCAAGCCTTGATTTGGAGGTGGTAGTTGTTGCTGGTACCATCTTCCTGGTACAGAGTATCTACCTTAGAGCTCATTGCTGGGCAGCATTTTGAAGGAGTATCTCATTAAGAGTGAGTGAACTCATTTATAGTTTTGGTCACCGTGGACAGTCCTGAGATCCCATGAACAGAGGCTGAGCAAGTAAGAGAGTTAAGGAACAAACAAGACTGAGATACTGTACCACACTGAGTAGGTGATCATGGTGTTCATCCTCTTACTTCATAGGGACCCCTGGGGAGCCAAGTAAAGTTCGTAATACTCTGTGACATCTCAGATCTCCCTTGAGAAGATCCAGGTTGTGTTGGTTTCTGCTTTTGTACTTCTCAGGGGGACCCACCTGTCAGCCTTTCCCAATAAGCACCCTCTGCACTGAGGGCAGTGTCTGCTGTCTTCAAAGCCACGTAGCTTCTGGCTGAGCTCCTTGAAGTAGAGCAGGGCACAGTTCTGAAAAGTTTACTACCTAATGTACACACACTTACTTACTCTTACCTAGTTCACAGACCTTTTCTCTCTGACTTGTGTGTTATTATACTGTCCTCTTCACTTAAACTTCTTTTGTGAGCAAGGCAAAAGATTGTAGCAGGCTTTCTGGGTCAATTTCCTTTCCCTTTCCTTTCCTATCCCTTCCCATTTCCTTTTTCCCCTTTCCCCTTTCCTTTCCTTTCTTCCAATTTTATTTTTAAGTAATCTCTACACCCAGAGTGGGGCTCAAACTCACAACCCTGAACTCAAGAATTGCATGCTCTACAGACTGAGAGCAGCCAGGCACCCCTCTGGGTCAGTTTTCAATAAACTATAATTTTAATTAAAGATGATGTATTCTTATCAAAGAAATTTTAGCCAGTGAGTATTTCACTTGGATTGTTGACCCATTCCCCTTCTCTGAATTGCTGCTGTGCTTCATGCAACCCTGTATGTGAGTGGACAGGAGTGGTATCTGTTCTTATCAGGTTGGTCAGGAAATAGGGGGGCAGGGGAGAATCACAATGCTAGGGTTCAGCTGATAGGTGGCAGATCAGGTGAGTAACATATTTCAAATCAGAATTCATGAGAACTCAGTTGAGTTGTTTATTTAGTATATAATGGTTTGATTTTTCGTTCAATATTTATGAACGTCTTCTCTTTGTCAGGTTTTGTTAAAGGTGGTAAAGACACAATGCTGGGCAAGGTTTCTGCCCTCCAGTAGTCTGCATTTAGTGCTTATAGAAGATTACAGGGCAAGAAGATGCCTGGTACATAACTGCCTAGCACCTGAGCAGTGTATTTGTATAAAGAATCCTAAAAAAAATAGAGATCTATTTAGGATCCCCAAATCCTAAAAAAAAATAGAGATCTAATTATGGAATTTGGGCTTCAGTCAGGAGAATGGTAATGCCACTTTCTGAGATATTAATTGGGGAAACATTAGGGAATATTTGTCTGCTAACTAGATGCACAGAGATGGGTGAAAGTATCATCTAGTAAGACAGTACCATGAGAAAAGTGCCAGTTTTGAAGGTCAGAAGAGCCAATGACAAAAATTGAGAAGTAGCAGTAGGAATGCAAGGTGGGTCAACACTGAGAAATCTGCAGGTGTAACTTTTTAAAAAAATATTTTATTTTATTTATTTATTTGAGACAGAGAAGGAGCGGGGGGGAGGGCCAGAGGGAGAGGGAGAAGCAGACTCCCCACTAGCAGGGAGCCTGCCATGCACACCCCCCCATCACCCCCACCCCGTGGGGCTGGATCCCAGGACTCTGGGATCATGACCTGAGCTGAAGGCAGATGCTTAACCGACTGAGCCACCCAGGCGCCCCTGCAAGTGTAACTTCTAATATGAAAAAGAAAAAAGATCAGATGTATATTTGAGTAAATACTTGATAAAATTCAACATCCTTTACAGTTAAGAAACCAGACAACATTTTTAACATAGTTAAAGAAATTTATTAGGAACAAATAACTGATAATCATAATTAAATACCAGAAGCTTTGCCATAATAGTTAGGAATTAGGAAACAATTTTGAAAAGTAGGGATAATGAGAAGGAATTTGCCATCCTCAATGTAAAACCATATTCAGCTGTAGGGATTTTAAATGATGCAATATTAATTATAAAATAGATAAATAGATCAATAAATCAGAATATAAACTCTAGAAATATATGGGAAAGGACATTTTTGTGCCTTTGCAAAGGGACCATAATAATCAACCAAAACCATATCAATTTTTTTTAAGATTCTCTAAAATTTATTTATTTGACAGAGACACAGCGAGAGAAGGAACACAAGCAAGGGGAGTGAGAAAGGGAGAAACAGGCTCTCCATCAAGCAGGGAGCCTGATATGGGGCTCGATCCCAGGACTCTGGGATCATGATCTGAGCCGAAGGTAGATGCTTAACGACTGAGCTACCCAGGTGCCCCGAAAACCATATCAATTTTTAAATTCCTTTGCATTTTTCAGGGAAATAGTCTCATTCCCTTCCTCTTGTATGTTTTCTAAAACAAATGCTCTGTCTCCAAATTGGAGGGTTTAGTCCTATTACCAGTGCCCTGAAATTTAAGCTGTTTTGATGTCTGTTCAGAATTTCTAAAATATTTCTTTATGAACAAAACTAGGTTATTCACATTCCTACCCCATGTCACTGACTCATCATCTCATCGGAACAATGATACCACTTTCAGTACTCAACCATGCTTATTCCTAAAAATGAGAGTCAGAGTGGAGGACTATTAATATGATATATACATAGTAGCTTCAAAATTTCATTCCCATGAGCAGATATTTCACAATAATAAGAAAGACTGTCTTCCCTTTAACTGAGAACTAGTAAGGATAAAAGAATTATATATTTTAGAATTGTACCCATATATAAGAACTAAATAATTGTTATCCATATTTATTAATGTATTAATACATTTAAAATGTTAATTTAAGGTTTATCGACTATGCATAAAGTACATCTCTGAATGTTTCATTTTTTTCTACAAACTTTAGAAGTATGCGATAATATAAACAAGAAGCTTTGTAAAACCTAGTAATTTTGGAAACCATGACTAGAGATGAATTCTTAGAATTAAACCTGTCCTGGGTGCCTGGGTGGCTCAGTTGGTTAAGCGACTGCCTTCGGCTCAGGTCATGATCCTGGAGTCCCAGGATCGAGTCCCGCATCAGGTTCCCTGCTCGGCAGGGAGTCTGCTTCTCTCTCTCAACCTCCCTCCTCTCATGCTCTCTATCTCTTTCTCTCTCAAATAAAAAAAAAAAAAAAAGAATTAAACCTGTCCTGCAGATTCCTCTACATATAAAAATGTGAAGGACACTTTGGAGTCAAAGGTGACTTGGAGGATTTAGACTACAGCAGCTGAGGAGGTAGTAATGCCACTTACTGAGATATTAATTTAGATGTCAGTTGTCAGGGTATATACCTGATAACCAGATTCATAGGGATAGATGAAAACAAAACATTGTCTAGTGAGACACTAATATGAGAAGACTGCCAGAACCACTGGTAAATTCTAGTGGTTTTTTTTTTTAAAGATTTTATTTATTTATTGGGGAGAGAGAGCACAAGTGGGGAGGAGCAGAGGGAGAGGGACAAGCCGACTCTGTGCTGAGCAGGAAGCCCAACGCAGGGTTTGATCCCAGGACCTCAAGATCATGACCTCAGCTGAAACCGAGAGTCAGACACTTAACCAACTGAGCCACCCAGGTGCCCCTGATAAACTCTAGTTTTAAAGGTCAAAAAGGGATGATGAGCCCCAGCAAAGGAAACTGAGAAATAGCGGAGTGTACTGGAAGCCAAGGAAAGAGAGGATTTCAAGTAAGAAAACAGCTGTTTGAGCTGTTGAGAAGCCAAGAAAAGAGAAATTGAGGAATATCCATTGAAATTCTTAATGTGAAGATTATTGATGATCTTGGTTAGAGCAGTTCTAGTGGAGAATGGAGTGGCATGTATATTTTCACATTGTTTTCTGAAATCTGGGATCAGCCTGCCTTTAGTTCATTTACTGAGATGGGGCTATATTTCCAGCACCTAGGACCGAGTCGTCATTATAAGACTCTGCTACTCAAGTCTTAGAAAATTCTATCAGTAGAATGAGGGTATGTAAATTTAAAAGTAGCTAAAAATGTTAACATCACTCACTCACTCTGAGAATTTTCAGTTTTTCCATTTATAATACTTCTTCTTTGAGTGGGCTGTAAAAAGCATGAACCATCATGTTGAATCATGCTCATTGATGGGAAACCACTTTAAAATGTGATTGGATAATATTACTAGTCAATACATAAGGAACAATTTGTATGAATGGAATGCCATTAATTAATTTTAATCCTTTTCTAATAGTATGTAGCACAAACTCAGTATAAACTGTAGAAATTAAAAACATGAATAATTGGGAGTCATTAAGAATTCTGAGGTATTTATGGTATTTTAGATGCATTAATATATTTTTTTAAAGGTTTTATTTTTATATTTGAGAGAGAGCAGAGCAAGAGAGAGAGCACAAGTGGGGTGGGGAGAGGCAGAGGGAGAGGGAGAAGCAGACTCCCTGCTGAGCAGGGAGCCCAATGCGGGGCTCTATCCCAGGACCCTGGGATCATTACCTGAGCCGAGGGCAGATGTTTAACCGACTGAGCCACCCAGGTGCCCCCTAGATGCATTAATATTTTTGGAAGCATTTTTTTTATATAATGTCAGTATCAAATTATTGCCTAAGGTTAAAATCAGGGAGGCAAACGGTAGAGACTCTTAACTATAGGAAACAAACTGAGGGTTGCTGGAGGGGAGATGGGTGGGGGGATGGGGTAACTGGCTGATGGGCATTAAGGAGGATACTTGAAGTAATGAGCACTGGGTGTTATATGCAGCTGACGAATCACTGATTCTACGTCTGAAACTAATATACTATATGTTAATTAATTTGATTTTAAATAAAAATTGACCAAGGTGTTTGTTTTCCTTGACAGTAGGAATTTTGTTAAGAATTGTTTTTTTAAGGCGGGGTGGGGGGGCAGACGGAGAGGGAGAGAAAGAATCCCAAACAGGGAGGGACCCAGCGTGGAGCCTGACATGGGGCTCCATCCCATGACCCTGAGATCATGACCTGAGCTGAAATCAAGAGTTGGTGGCTCAACCGACTGAGCCACCCAGGCGCTCCTAAAAATTATTTTTAATAATGAATTTGTTTTCTTGGCAAATGCATAATTAGCTTGCATGATATAAATGTGTATTTCAAGTTAAAATTTCTACTGGATCAGTCTCTCAAAGAAATGGTGAGCAGCATTTGTTAGGAGGGTGTAGGTGAACTATGGTGGAATGGATAGGGCAAGAAGTATTTCGGGTAGTTGGGTCTATTATCCTGACCTCTGTGTGGGGTGCTAGAATGTTTCAGAAAAGTTGCTAAGAGTGGGTATATCATGGGATTCCAGAACTTTTCTGAGGCCCTTTGCTTGTACTTGAATTACTTGGAAATTTCTTCTCTCCGTCTGCCCTTTCCCCCTTTCATCTGTGAATTCCTACTAATCCTTCAGTTCTTAGCTTAAATACTACTTTCTCAGAAGAGCTTTCTCTGATCCCCTGAATAGAACAAGTCTCTCTAGTTTTATGCTCTCTTAGCATAAACTAGATAAAGTAGATTGTCTTTGCAGAATTTTTGTCAAAATTGCAACAAAATTATTTCCTTTTTTTTTTTTTTTTAAGATTTTATTTATTTATTTGACAGAGAGAGACAGCGAGAGTGGGAACACATGCAGGGGGAGTGGGAAAGGGAGAAGCAGGCTTCCTGCCGAGCAGGGAGCCCGATGCGGGGCTCGATCCCAGGACCCTGGGATCATGACCTGAGCCAAAGGCAGACGCTTAACAACTGGGCCACCCAGGAGCTCCTCAACAAAATTATTTCTTATATAATTAGTTATCCCATCCCATCCTGCGTCCTTGAGTTCCATATAGGCACAGATCATGACTGCCTTGTTCATGACAATATTCTAGTGCTTAGTAGCCTAATGTCATTCAATATTTGTTGAATGAAAGGATGCCACTGAAAAGTCCATATGATTTAAAAGAAACTCTAGGACCAAAGTTTAAAGGTGGCTACAGAATAATAGATCCTATAGCTGGTCTAAGGCCTATTTGCATGATTCCCAGGGATGTCTGGGTAGCTAGGCCTTGTTCTGTAATGCTGCTCGAAATTTAATGTGAACTTTGATGAATCTGTGTTAGTCTAAGGAGTCTGAGAAAGTTTATTGAGGACCTTATTCTTGACTGAGTATACCATAGTGTATTGTATGTTCTCTGGGTTTCATTCTTCCACAAGTGTACCGTGCCAAATTGTATGCTCTCTATAGTTATATTGTAGACCATTGAAATGGGGAAAAGCCTCTAATTTCAGGTAAAAAATTATCAAGTGATTCTTCTAAGCATTTTTACAGTATGAATTAATTTAATCCTTACAATGGCACTGTGAGGTTGGGTTATTCTTATCATAATTTTACAGATTAGGAAACTAAGGTGCAGAGAGGTAAAAAGTAACTTGCCCAAGGTCGCATAGCAAACAGCAGAGTTAGAATTTAAATTCAATCTGTCTGGCAGTGGAGTCTATGCTCTTAACCTCTGCACTGTCCCATCTTACATGGAAGTGGTCCCTCATGCACATCCAGAATAGTCTGTGTGCAGAATTTCTTCTGTTTTATGCATATTAAGATTGGGCTTGGACGAAAGCGGTTAAGGCCCTTCTGGGAGACTCAGAAGCTTTTATCTCTATCAGTCAGTGGAGAAATGTTGCTGATACTCTGCTTTCTAACTGAGTGACCTGATTTCCTTCTGTAGCCATCCTCCTATAAATCTTGTTTTGATTTATCAAGTCTCATCATTCAGGTAACCTGAACATTGACACTTGCCAAATGGTGTCTGTGCAATCACACATTAAGTTCATACATTTAATTCCCTTTCATCTTAATTTCTTATATATATATGGCCAAAGAAATAAAAACATAAGGGAAAAATTATCACTGATGAGATACAGGAAGGTTAGCCATGAATTGGCAAGGTAAGACACCCCTTTCATCCCCCCAGGAACCCCCTACCAGATTTGAGTAAATCCCTAAATGAGCTCAAACTCCTCCTTGAGCTCAGAGTTCACAGGGCTATTGTTAGTGGTCAAGTCAGAATCTATAACTTCTTTCTTCCTCCCACCTCCTTTATCCAGTCTTTCATCTTTACCTCTTACTTGAGTTTCACATCTGTCCCCTACTTTCCATCCCTCTGCTACCATCCAAGGTAATTTACCATTATATCTTACCTGAATTGCTACAGTGTATCTCCTAACTGGATTCCTGTCTCTGGTCTTGATCTCTTCAGCTATAATCAGAATGATGATTCTAAAGTCACTTTGTTGCTTACAACCATGTAATACTTTTAAATTATCACTATAATAAAGTCAGGGGCACCTGGGTGGCTCAGTCAGTTAAGCATCTGCCCTCGGTTCAGGTCGTGGGATCAAGCCCTGCATCAGGAATGGAAAAGAAAGGAAGATGGCAGATCTGTTAGAAGATAACAAGCAGCAGTTGGTGTGAATCACTTTTGAGGGATGAGGGCAAATAGAGACTAGGCCAATATCCAGGTTTCTATCTCAGGAGCCAGGATAGATTTGTTCTCAAGATAAACATCATAAGAGAAGAGCAAATGTATAGGTTAAGAGTGATGATTTAATCAGTTTTCTTTAAAAAGACAGTGAACTCAGGAATCACTGATTTTGAGGGCATAACATGAGTAGTCTAACTTAAATATAAAAACCTCCCAACCTAAAGACAAGCGTAAGTACCCTTTCTGTGAAAAGTACGTCCTGTCTGACTTTGGAGAATTACTTAAGATAATTTTAAAAGAATTTTTTTTAGGGCGCCTGGGTGGCTCAGTCGTTAAGTGTCTGCCTTCGGCTCAGGTCATGATCCCAGGGTCCTGGGATCGAGTCCCACATCGGGCTCCCTGCTCGGCAGGAAGCCTGCTTCTCCCTCTCCCACTCCCCCTGCTTGTGTTCCTGCTCTCGCTATCTCTCTCTCAAATAAATAAATAAGATCTTAAAAAAAAAAAAAAAGAATTTTTTTAGGGGCCTGGGTGGCTCAGTCGGCTAAGCATCTGACTCTTCATCTCAGCTCAGGTCTTGATCTCAGGGTCATGATTTCAAAGCTCTGTGTTGGGCTCCATGCTGGGCATGGAGCCTACTTAAAAAAAAAAAAAAAGAATTTTTTTTACTCTGCCCAAGTGAAAACCATTTCAGTTGACTTTCAAAGTCATTCTAGTTATTCTAAGCTTCCGAGTGAGAATATAAAATATGAGACTTCAGAGATTTTCATTGGTTCACCTAACTTACTTCCTTGAGTCAAACATAAAATGTCACCTGTCACCCATTCTATCAATAAATATGTATTAGACATTGTGAAGCATTGGCCTGACCCCTAGAAAGAGAAGGGTGACAAAGACAGACATTCTATATCATCACAGAGCTTATAGTCTTAAGAAAGAAGAGAAACAATAAATAATTTCAATAAAGCATAGTGCTGCAACACAGACAGAATAATGTGTTACAGGAACATAAGGCAGGGGCATCTAACCTAGACCAGGATGAGTCAGGGAAGGTTACCTAAAAACCTAATGATGTGCAAGTTGAGAACCAAAGGATGCATAAAAGTCAGGTGAGAGGCTGGCAAAGTAAACTGTGTGAAGGCCCAGAAGATACTGAAGAAATGGAAGTTGTTTGGTATGGCTGAATGGAAGAACAAGAGTATGTCTGAAAAAGTAGGCAAGGGCCTGATTATCATGGTCTTATAGATTATGTAAAAGACTTTTGACTTTATTATAGAGATAATTTTTAAAGATTTTGTTTATTTGAGAGCGAGAGCGTGCACGAGCAGAGGGGAGGGGCAGAGGGAGAAGCCGACTCCCTGTGGAGCAGGGAGCCTGATGCAGGGCTCAATCCCAGGACCCACTCCAGTCTCTGTCTTTGCTTTCACATGGCTTTCTCCCTGTGTCTGTCTTCACATGGTGTCTCCTCATAAGGACACCACTCATACGGATCAGGGGCCCATTCTACCTCTCTATGACTTCATGGAAACTTTTTTTTTTTTTTTTTTTTAGATTTTATTTATTTATTTGAGACAGAGAGAATGAGAGAGAGCGAGCACATGAGAGGGGGGAGGGTCAGAGGGAGAAGCAGACTCCCTGCCAAGCAGGGAGCCCGATGCGGGACTCGATCCCGGGACTCCAGGATCATGACCTGAGCCGAAGGCAGTCGCTTAACCAACTGAGCCACCCAGGCGCCCCAACTTCATGGAAACTTAACTAAATTATATCTGCAATTATAGGTTACCTAATAGATAACATTCTGAGGTACTGGAATTTAGGATTAAAACCTACCTTTTGTTTGTGGGGGAGGGAGTCCATAACACAGTATTTAGCATATAACAGGTACTTAATAGATATTTACTGAATTGGAATATAAATGAAATACATGTTACATATTCATGGCATAGAATTAAAAGCTTTCTTTATTATGATTTTTTAATTTGTTAGGTACAAAGTATCTTTTGGATTTGTCTGTTTCCAAAAATTACATGATGGATTACATGGTACTTGTAACATTTGAAAATTAATAAATATATTATCTTAAAGTAAAAGCACATATAGTATGAATTCTTTATTTGTAAGCTCACTTTTAATGCTTGTACTAATTTATGTAACTTACAGATACATTTTTTTAAACAATAGATGGGTTTTGGCAGCTCTTTCTGCCCATGGGTCCTGTTCCCATACTTTAATAAAACCACTCCTTTGATATCCTCCCTCCCACAAAAGATGGGTATTAAATTTTGGAAAGCACATTTTAGGCCTCAGTAGGAATAAATACCCTTTCCCTATCCTTTATATTTTTAAAGTAGTATCTTTCTGCACATTATTGTGCATTAATGTTGGAACTTTTTTCTTCAGATGTTTTTTGGTAGAATTCCAGTTGTTTGAATATTTTTCCATATTTAGCATATATAATAAATTGCATCGTTTAATGAAAATATGGATAAATTAGGCTCATATGAAACACTTTTTAGATTCTAAGAATTGTAACGCTTTGTCTTATTTTCTTTTGTTTCTAGCTTTGTTAGTCATTGGTCTGTTAGTTGAGACATCATCAGTGCTTTTTAGACCATACCCAAGTTTCCTTAGGTAGCATTGAAAATTACATAGGGGAATCTCCTGAAAGAAGGTAGCATTGTTGAGTGTGTTTAAGTTTGATGGATACCTTTGATGGATACCTTCACCATCCCTGGATTATTTATATTCCATTAGCAATTGATGTAGTTCAATTTATCACATTTTTTGTGGCTTGTGCTTTTTGCATCCTAAGAAACCTTTGCCTACCCCAAGGTGACAAAGATATTATCCTATGATTTCTTCTGGAATTTTTCTAGTTTTAGAGTTTAGATTTTATTTATTTATTTATTTATTATTTGTACATACATACATGCATACATACATACATATATACTGGGCTCCACGCCCAGGGTGGAGCCTAGTGCAGGGCTTGAACTCACGAATGTGAGATCAAGACCTGAGCTGAATTGAAGAGTTGGGCGCTTAACTGACTGAGCCATCCGGAACCCCCTATGTTTTAGATTTAGGTCTGTGATCCATTTTGAGTTAATTTTTATGTGTAGTTTAACTGAAGGTTGTTTGTTTTTTAATGACTGTCCAATTGATTTAACATTGTTGAAAAAATTTTCCTATTGAATTGCCTTTGCCTTTTGAAGAAAATCAGTTGACAAAATATGTGTGGGTCTGTTTCTGGACATTCATTCTGTTCCGTTAATGTATATGTCTATTCTTTTGTCAGTACCCCATGATCTTGATTACTATCACTTGAAATTATTCTTAGCCTTGAAATCAGGTATAGTGAGTTCTCCAACTTTATCCTTATTGAAAGATTTTGCTTTGGTTATTCCAGATCTTTTCCATCTCCATGTAAATGTTAGAATTAATTTATCTATTTCTTCTAAAAAAGCCAACTGGAATTTTTGATTGGAATTGCATTGAATATATAGATCAGTTGGGAATAATACCAGTCTAACAATATTGAATCTTCGAGTCCACAAATACAGTATTTATCTCTATTTATTGATGTCACATTTAATTTCTTTCAGCAATGTTTTGTAGTTTTTAGTATAAAAGTCTTGGATACTTTTGTTAGATATATTCCTAGATGTTGAATACTTTTGGCACTACTATAAAGAAAATTTTTAAAAATTTAATTTTCTAATGTTTTGTTGCTAGTATATAGAAAATCATTGATTTTTTAAAAAATATTAATCTTGTACCTGATTACTTTGCTAATAAATTTGTTTATGAGTTGTAGCACTTTCATGAATTCTCTGGAATTTTCAACATAAACAGAAATATTGTCTACATGTAAAAACAGTTTGACTTCTTTTCTAATTTTTCTATCTTTTATTTCTTTTTATTGCATTATTTCAGTGTTACATTGTTGAATAAAAGTGATGCAAGAGCATTCTTGTCTTACTCCTGATCTTGGGAGAAAACAATTCAGTCTTTTATATTAAGTTTAATATTAGTTGTAGATTTTTTAAAGATATCCTTTATCAGCTTGAGGGAGTTCCTACTATTATTAGCTTACTAAAATTTTTAATTGTTAGTTAATATTTAATTTTGTCAAATGCTTTGTCTTCATCTATTGAGATGATCATGTTACGGTTTTTCTCCTGTGGACTGTTATTATGTTGAATTATATTGGTTGATTTTTGCATGTTCAGCCAACTTTGCATTCCTGGGATAATCTTAACTTGGTCATGATGTATTACCCATTTTATATATTGTTGGTTTCATTTTGCTAATGTTTTGTAAAGGATTTTTTGCATAAAATAAGGAATGTTGATCTGTAATTTTCTTTATTGTAATATTTTTATCAGGTTTTGGTAGTAGGGTTATGCTGGCCTCCTTAGACAAGTTGGATAATGTTCCTTTCTCTTCCTACTTTTTGAAAATATTTGCATAATTTTGGTATTATTTCTTCCTTGAATGTGTGATAGACTTTACCAGTGAAATCTTTCTTCCTTTTTTTTTTTTTTTTAAGATTTTATTTATTTGAGAGAGAGAGAGAGAGAGCAAGCACGAGCTGGGGGTTGGGGGAGAGGGAGAGGGAGAAGCAGACTTCTTGCTGGGCAGGGAGCCTGACACAAGTCTGGATCCTAGGACCCTGAGACCATGACCTGAGCCAAAGGCAGACGCTTAACCAACTGAGCCACCCAGGCACCCTGCAGTGAAATCTTTCTTTTGGAGAAGATTTTTTTTTTAAAACATTCAACTTCTTTTATAGATATATGGCTACTAAGATTTTCTTTTTTTTTTTCTTGTGTCAATTTTTTCATCCATAAGCAATTGATATTTAGTGGTATTAAAACAACAGCAACACCAAATCCTTTGAAAGGTTCAGAACCTTATAAAGAGAGAGACTATAAGGGCTGTGGGGCAGATTGTTGTAACTGAAGTGAGGTAAAAGCCAACTAGACATTCACTGGTATTTGGCTGGTAACTCATTTTGTCAGGTTTTGGAAAAGTGACATAATCTTTTCATACTCTTTTTTCTAAAAAGCTTTTCTCAGTCTTTTGAAAGAAAAACATTTTCATGGACCTTTATACCCAGTGCTTCCTTAAGTCATTTTTGGTCATAATGTTATTTAAGTAGGTATAAACATACAACTTACGCTTACAGTTCCGAGACGGCTGTAAACCAAAATAGTCCCACAAATTCAAGCAAAGTTAAACTATAAAACCAACATAAACTCAAATTAACATTAATATGATAGGGAACCAGATTTGAGACAATGTCTTTTCTGCTCTCACAGTGCCGGAAGTGTAGTATGTTAAGAGCATCGGCTCTGGAGTACGACCAAAGTTCAGATTTTGGCTCCACCACTGCTTTGTTCAAGTGATTTAGTTTACTCCTTTATAAAATGAGGATAATAATTTATTTAACTTATTAGGATTGTTGCTGTAATTAGGATTATTGGTATGTCAAGTCCTAGAATAGTGCCTGGCAATTAGTAATTGTTCAATAAATATTAGCTGTAATAATAACTAGTTTTGTATTATTCTGCTGAAAACTTAATGATCAGTGTTGGGTTTATTTTTTGTTTATTTTTTTAAAGATTTTATTTATTTAAGAGAGAGAGCACAAGCAGGGGGAGCAGCAGAGGGAGAGGGAGAAGCAGGCTCTCCACTGATTAGGGAGCCTGACGTGGGGCTCTATCCCAGGACCCTGGGATCATGACCTGAGCTGAAGGCAGATGCTTAACTGACTGAGCCACCCAGGCACTCCTAGTGTTAGGTTTAATAGTAGAGAGTAGGTTTAATATAGAGAGACTCTATATTTAATGGCTTTCTGATTTTGACTTTAATAATGTAAATACTAATATATAGAATGTCTCCTTGCCTAAGTTAACGTACAGTGTGGTGATAATAACTTCATAGCTTTGTTTGCTAATTTAGGGTAAGCAAATTTCATACTTAACCTAAACATACTTAACCTAAACTTTGCTAGCCAGGACTCTTTGAGTTTTGCTTTGTTTTGTTTTTAAGATTTATTTATTTATTTGAGCAAGCGAGCAGCGGGGAGGGGTAGAGGGAGAGGAAGAGATAGAATCCCAAGCAGACTCCCTGCTAACGTGGGGCTTGATGCAGAGCTTGATCTCACAACCCTGCGATCATGACCTGAGCTGAAACCAAGAGTTGGACATTCAACTGACTGAGCCACGCGGACACCCCTCTTTGAATTTGTTTTTAATCAAGTGTCACATGATAACTCTGTAAAGCTGAGTGTCTAATCCAATCATTGCCCTTATCAGATATGGGAAATACTATGAAGTTATTTTTAATTCTTGAAAATGTAGAAAAGGCATTATTTTTCAGTGTAGAGCTCATCATCAGACTTTTGAAGCAAATTAGTAGGTTCTAGAACTGACTTATATTCAGCAGTTCGGAAATACCTTAATTGTCTTCTTACTGATTCTGTTCTGTATTAAATTTAGAATATATTACAGTATATTGATAGCTATTCCTTGTCAGCTTGGACTCAATCCATTTAATTACCCTAAATATCAGCAAATTATGCTCTCATAACTACATTGGTTAACATTGGTTGCCTGGCTAAACATATTAATAATGATACTGGAAAAATATTTTCATTTTATGATACTCAAGAAAAGTTTAAGAGCCTCTTCATGAGATTGCTAGTGAATTTCAGAATGTAATAAAAGTGACTTATGATTACTACCTATTGATTCTTAAAGGTTGGTGATTATTACAGAATTAAGTGCATAAGCTTTTAACAAAATTTAAAATTGTATCTATTTTGTCTTTTATTATAATTTTTTTTCCTGGCTTGTGGGACCTTTAGCAAAGGTACTATTTTACTACTGTATAGTAGCTTTTACCTGAACAATAAGTTATTTTGAGTTCCACATGCTTATATAATTTTGTGTTTTGATTCTGCCACATTTTTACATATTTGAACTGTTACAACATTTTCATTCATATATTGTGCCATAATGTATATTATTTTCTTTCTGTGAAAATATATATTTATCTCAACTGCTTTTATTTTCTCATTACCCTGTGACACTTGAAAGTGGTGTATTGTTTCAGTATCACATTCCATTTTCATGATGTCAAATCATGATGCCTTTCATTTGCAAATTATTAATGCAAAAGACAAGTTTTATATTTATATTTGCTAAAAAGGAAACAGCATGAACAGGTTTCCCAACAAATTGAAAGTTGAATCATGTCACTTTAGGTGATTATGGACAATAATGTGAGTATAGATACGAAGGCAATATTCGGATCTAGGTGATTATTTAGATGATTCATAATATGCTTATATTAATCATATTTTTACTAGAATCAAAATGAAAACAGTTATCAACATTTTGGAATAGAATTATAGACCTCCCAATAATTTATTTGTGGAGTCCAGTCTGAGAAACTATTGTACTTGGGGGGTGGTGCAGAGAAATTGAAGGATTTTGCTCTGAGGTTCCAAAAACCAGAGATGAATATTATTTTTTGTGTATCAGTTAGTAATTGAGTTCAGCTGTATATAATCAAATACTGCCAACAACAGTGGCTTAAGCAAGATCAGGGCCTTATCTTTCCTTATGTAACAAAGAATCCTAGATAGTTCAGAGTTGATGCAGTGGCTCTGTGATGTCAACAGGGACCCAAGCTCTTTCTGGGTGTTCTCTCTCATCCTTAAGTTCTTATTTCATGTTCCCAATATGGCCTCTGGAGCTCCAGCCATCATGTCCTTATTCCAGACAGAAAGAAAGGGAAGGACAAAGGGAAAAAGGCAGAAGGCCAAAATCAGACGAGTTACTCAGTGACTTTCATTTACATATTTTTGGCCAGAACTGTGTCATATAACGATTCCTATTTCAAGGGAAGCTGGGAAATGTGTTTTAGGTGAGCATATTGCTGCCCCAACAAATTGGGACTCTCTGTAAGGAAAAAGAATGGATACTGGGTAGGCAAATGGTCTGCCATACCAATTAAATAGATATATTAAGAAAGCTTAAAAAACAAATACCAAAAACCTCATTCTTTATTTTTTTTTAACCAAGTTTTTAATTTTAATTCCAGTGTAGTTAACATACAGTATTATATTAGTTTCAGGTGTACAATATAGTGATTCAACAGTAGTATACATTACTCAGTATACTGAGTATCATTGTGATAAGTGTACCACTCTTTCTCTTTTATCTGCATTTTTACTTTAAAGTTATATGAAAGGAATATAAATAAAGTCCCTAAATTCCTAAAGTAGTATGAAAGGAACATAAAAATCATATAGTCCTGACATTTTAGCTTAGAGGTAATTAGTGACTTGTCTGAGGCCACAGACATCAGTTCCAGGACTGGAATTGAAGTTCCCAACTCCAACACCAGTCACTGGTCTTTCCATTTACTGTGAAGCCTCACAAAATCTGGTAGCTCACTTATTACTCTCCTATATGCACAAGACAACTGCGGTTTGGTTATACCACTAGGGAGAAAAATCCTCTGTTCCCTTCAATTATTACAATAAAAGTGATAGGAAATTTCATGTTTCTTATTTGAGGGTCTTATGTTTATTTTGTTAGTGTTGATGGCACTGCCGGTATTTATATGTTTATTGATTCATTCTTCATTTATTCATCATTAACAATAGATTATAAGGTCTCAAGAGCAGGACCATATCGATATGTATTAATATCTCTGTCCCCAACTAGGTCCTCATCGATGAATGAAAAATTATAGCCCCTTATACTAAAATTTTAAAAATAAATAAATAAAAAGTTAAAAAAATTATAGTTCCTGTACTCAGGGAATTCTCAGTCAAGTTTGAGAGACAGACAAGAATGGCAGTGGTAACAGTACAGAGATAACTCAAGAGATGATAGAAATACAAGTGAAGAGTGAGTACAAGCGAATAAATATCTGAGGCTGAAAGAAGGTCTGTAAAGATTTCAATAGGAGGTGGTCCCAAGTTCAGTTTTGAAAGGGTTTTCCAGATGAAGAAAGAAGAGGGCTGCATATCAAGCCGAAGAATGAGTTTTTAGAGGCCCAGTGGGTGTGAGAAACTGTTTAGAGGAAGAGGAGAAATATGGGAAAAGCCCATAGTAATAGGAAATGAGGCTTGAGGGGTTGACTGTAGCCATGACCACATCACAGAGGCCTCATGATATGTGAAAGGGTTTGAATTTACCTAACTATTGATGAGGTGCCACGGAGGTTCAGATATGCGCTTTTGAATGGCCACCTGACATTGCAGTTAGACCTTGGCACCTTAGTGCAGAGCCCACCTACAGTGAGGCACCACTTGTCACTCACAGCCACAGATAAACAGGACAGACTAAACCATACATCAAGATCCTTGCTCCTCCCCTGCTCAGTTCTCTCCAGGATCTCCCCTTTATCAGAAACGTACTTGACCTTTCTAATCACATGCAGACTCGACATGTCCCATTTTACTTTTCTTGCCCATCATGTTGTCCTCACTGTTACCCAGCCACAGGCCCATAACAAGTGATTGTTTTTGACCTCCGCCCGATAAAGAATGGTTTACTCCTATTTGGTAGTTGGTTATCCTTAGATGCCCAGGAAGCTTAGATGGTGGAATAAACCAGACACATCTTTTACCTCCAAACTGTGAGATGAAGGGCAGTATTTCAGGAGTTTCAGACAGCAAGGAGGCAGAAAGCCAGCTCCTAAGATTTGGTTAGAGTCCTGGCACCTGGCCCACCTATCCTTGCTTCTGGCCTATAGACTGCCTGTGTTTCTGACCCCAGCAGATGCCCTCTAGTGGCTCTCCTCCCAGTCCATTCTGCCTTCCCTGCTAAAGACTTTTTCTTCCCCACTATAGCACTTCATTCTCTCCTTGGACTCTCAGTTACGTCATTTGTTTTCTGGTGCCCAGCAGAGGATTGACTTTCCTTCTGTGACTCATCCTAGAATGGACCTAAGCCTTTGTTGGTTCTGCCTTTAGTAATGAAGTTTCTGATGGCAGAGGGTAAAGTTGGAAGTGCATCCTCTTGGTTAATACAAATAATGCATACATTTTATTATTAAAGAGCTGACTAAACCTCTCTTTGTGACTTTGGAAGTAAAACATACCATGAAAAAGCTTACCTCTTTTTTATTGCTTGTTTTTTTTCTTTCCCACTTTTTTTCTCATGCAAATATTTTTATGCAGATAGTGTTGTAACAATCAAGGAAACTAACAAAAATCTTCTCGTCTGACAGCCAATAGGCATCACTTTTTTTTTTCTTTTTTACTTTTCCTTGTATTCTCTTCCAGTCTGCCCATGTGCAGCGATATTACCTAGATACAGTTTTGAAGTACAATTCTTTTTTATGCCATATGATCATAGTTCAAGGAAATTGAAGTAATGGAGATACGGGAATATCTTGGGTAATAATGGCTTCTTATTTTGATTATTTCCCTTTAGGAAAGACACTGCTGATCCTGTAACATGGAGGATTGCCTTCATACTTCATCTGAGAATCTGTCCAAATTGGTCAGCTGGGCCCACAGCCATGGGACCATTTGCAGCCTCATTCCAAACCTGAAACACTTGCTTTCGGAAGGTTCCCATGGGAACCTTACAGCAATGTGGGGCTGTAGTGCTGGCCATGCTTATCACTGGCCACTGACAGCTACTTGCAGAGCTGGGTCCCAAGAAAGGGTCTGTTTCCAGGATAACAGAAGTTTTAACTCTGATAGTCCCAGTATAATTGGAGTACCCTCTGAGACACAAACTAGCCCGGTTGAAAGATACCCTGGGAGACCAGTGAAAGCGAAGCTAGACTGTAATCGGACCAGAGACTCTTGTGACTTCTCTTATTGCAGTGAGCCCTCTGAACTGGATGAAGCTGTTGAAGAATATGAAGATGAAAACACCCTGTTTGACATGGTTTGTGAGTCTTCTGTTACAGACGAGGATAGTGACTTTGAACCCCAAACCCAAAGGCCTCAAAGCATTGCTCGAAAAAGGCCTGGAATAGTCCCATCTTCTCTCCATTCCAGCTCCCAGACTCAAATGGTTGATGAATGCAGCAATGATGTCATCATTAAAAAAATCAAACAAGAGATTCCTGAAGATTATTACATTGTGGCGAATGCAGAGCTGACTGGAGGGGTGGATGGACCAGCCCTGTCATTGACACAGATGGCAAAACCCAAGCCTCAAACTCATGCTGGTCCCTCCTGCATAGGGTCTGCTAAGCTGATTCCCCATGTGACATCTGCCATTGGCACAGAGCTAGACCCACATGGTGTATCTGCATCCCCCTCTGTCATGTCCAGACCAATCGTCCAGAAGACTGCCAGGGTATCTCTGGCTTCACCAAACAGAGGACCCCCTGGTGCCCATGGCACCAACCATCAGGTGTCCATGCAGATGCCTGTGAGCACATCCCATCCTAACAAACAGATCAGCATCCCTTTGTCTGCCCTGCAACTGCCTGGACAGGATGACCAAGTTGCTTCGGAAGAGTTCCTGCCCCATCTGCCCAGCCAGGTTTCCTCCTGTGAGGTAGCTCTTTCTCCCTCAGTTAACACAGAGCCAGAAGTGAGCTCCAGTCAGCAGCAGCCCCCAGTCGCTCCAACCATAACCACTGAGGCCACAGCACAGTGCATACCAGGTATGGCACGTGAGGTGACAGAGAGTCCCTCATCCATGCACGTCCGAGAATTCTGCGCCGTCAGCACTTACAAAACCATTGGCTCAGTTTGCTAGAATTCAGGCCTTTATTATTCTCAGAAAGATAGAAATAATGAAATATATTCTATCCACGTGATACTCTGAAGGAAATTCATCTCAGTTAAGGCCATCCGTCCAGTCCGTGTACCTCAGGGCTGAGAGGACAGCTGTAGGATTGTGTTCTTGATATTGCATGGCTAGATTTAAGGTTTGTATCTGATCTTAAGCTGAATAATTTTTATTTTTATTATTTTTTAAATATTTATTTTAGAGAGAGCAAGTGAGTAAGTGGGGGTAGGGGCAGAGCTAGAGGGAGAGCGAGAATCTCAAGCCAACTCCATGCTAAGCACGGAGCCTGTTGCAGGGCTTGATCTCACAACCCTGAGATCGTGACCTGAGTCGCAATCAAGAGTTGGACACTTAACTGACTGAGCCATCCAGGCGCCGCAAGCTGAATAATTTTTGTATATTAATGTTGTCTTTGAAAAAAAATTTTTTATGCTCTCCTATCAGTGTCAAGGTATTTGGTTGCTCTTTGAATCCAGAATGATACGATGTTGGGTTAGGCATATAATGACAATAGAACTGGTGCTTTTCCATTATCATTTGTTTGTCTGAACCAACTTGGCCTTTCTATTCATTTTAGTTGCTGTGGCAGTTTAGAACAAGTATTTTTAAAAGCTACAAATAATTCTAAAAGAAGTATTTTTTTATCTCAAAATTTAAAAGAGTCTGATAACTTGCACTCCTGGAATACATGGGCCTAACTGGAATGGACTGAGAGGAGAGGGAAATAATTGTATGAGGTCTCTATCTAATTTTGACATTCTAATGTTCTGTAATTCTAACATGCAGTATTTATTGAATCTGTTTAATCGAGGCTATTACTATATAAAGAGGGTTTGGGGTGTCGTGCACTTGGGTTCATTATTCAAATCTCATGAGCCAGAAGTAGAAATGTGGACAAAGATGAACAGACATACAGAACAGAGTATATAGAAAGCAGAAATTTGTGGCACGTTTTGGTTTGTTTCATTTTAATCCCTCTCAAGGAAGTCATGTATTTTGGGAAAAGTTTCCTAGAAGCCTGCAGTACCTCTGCTTTTACCCAATTTATGATTTTACTGACACAGTCATAGTATTATTAATAAGATATACAATGAAAATATTCATATCCTGACTCAAAATTATGCTTTTCAGTTTATTCATTTTTCTTTCTTTTTAAAATAATAGCTTCACTGAGATATAATTCACAATACCATAAGATACACTCTTTTAAAGTATACAGTTCAGTGGTTTTTGGTGTATTTACAGAGTTGTGCAACCATCACCACTATCTAATTCAAAACACTATTATCACCCCAAAAAGAAACCCATACCCATCAGCAGTCCCTTTTTTCTTCCTCCCAGCCCATCAACCACTGATCTACTTTATGTTTCTATGGATTTGCCTATCCTGCACATTTCATATAAGTGGAATCATAGCATGTGGCCTTTTGTGACTACCTTCTTGCACTTAGCATATTTTTTTTTTACATTGTAGCATGTATCAGGATTTCTTCTTATTGCCAAATAATATTTCACTATATGGATATACCATAGTTTGTTTTTCCTTTCACCATTGAGGTTGTTTCTATTTTTTGGCTATCATGAATAATGCTGCTAATAACACTCGTATACAAGTTTTTGAGTGGACATATAACTTCATTTCACTTGGGCAACTACCTAGAAGTGGAATTGCTGGGTGTATGATAATTCTGTGTTTAACTTTTTGAGGAGCTGCCAAACTGTTTTCCAAAGTAGTTCCACTATTTTTTTTTAAGATTATTTATTTATTTGCCAGAGAGAGAGTGTGGGAGAGAGAAAGAGCAAGAGAACAGGCAGGGGAAGCAGCAGGCAGAGGGAGAAGCAGGCTCCCTGATGAGCAAGGAACCCAATGTGGGACTCGATCCCAGGACCCTGGGATCATGACCTGAGCCAAAGGCAGATGCTTAACCGACTGAGCCACCCAGGCATCCCAGTAGTTCCACTGTTTTAAAATCACCAGCAATGTAAAAAGGTTCCTGTTTCTTAACATGCTGACCAAATTTGTTGTTTTCCATTAAAAAAAATGATAATTTATCCTGGGTTCATGAAGTAATATTGTGGTTTTGATTTCCATTACCTTAGTGACTAATGATGTTGAACTTTTTAACAGTATGGTCTTTGGCTAATCCTGGCATAATTTAGACACATTTTTATTAGGCTGGTGAAAGTCTTTGTATCAGGTAGGAAATCTGACTCTTAGTACATACAGGATATAAATAGTGGTACCTTTTCACTTAAATAAATAGTTGTATCTGGTTTATTTGTGTGTCCCCCCCCATTTTTTTTAAATAAAATAGGAGACTTATCCTGACAGGGTTTTCTGCATTCTCACTTACTTTATATTTGAGGGTAGAATTCAGAATTGTATTTTGCAAAGTAGTCCAGTATATCAAAACAGCCTTAGTAAGACTTGTATCACACATCCTTCCATGAACTTACCCCAGCATCCCTCTACTAACTTACCCCAGCTTAGTAATACTGTTGTATTATCCCTTCCACTAACTTACCCCAGATTTCCTTGCATCTGCCTAATGGACAGTGAATGAAACATCGAGGTTCTTTTTCTTTCTTTCTTTCTTCTTTTCTTTTCTTTTTTCTTTATTTTTTAAAGATTTTATTTATTTATTTGAGAGGGACAGCCAGAGAGGGAACACAAGCAGGGGGAGTGGGAGAGGGAGAAGCAGGCTTCCCACTGAGCAGGGAGCCCGATGTGGGGCTCAATCCCAGGATCCTGGAATCATGAACTAAGCCGAAGGCGGATGTCCAATGACTGAGCCACCCAGGAGCCCCTTTTCTTTTTTTTTAAGATTTTATTTATTTATTTGAGAGAGAGAGGGCACATGAGTGGGGGGGGAGGGGCAGAAGGAGAGGGAGAAGCAGGATCTCCACTGAGCAGGGAGCCCGATATGGGACTCGATCCCAGGACCCCGGGATCATGACCTGAGCCGAAGGCAGACACTTAACTGACTGAGCCACCCAGGTGTCCCTCGAGGCTCTTTACAAAACAAAATATGAATATCTTATTATATAATTGTTTTGGAAAAGAAATTCAGCCTATTTGAAAAAGAAATATTTTAAACTATTCATTTTTGTATAGA
This sequence comes from Leptonychotes weddellii, assembly GCF_054177405.1. Lineage (NCBI taxonomy): Eukaryota > Metazoa > Chordata > Mammalia > Carnivora > Phocidae > Leptonychotes > Leptonychotes weddellii. The sequence continues at coordinate 61,541,229 of NC_138382.1, forward strand.
TTACATTCTCAGGTTTTTCTCTTCTCTTAATGAAATTGCACTTTTTTTTTAAATTGCACTTTTTATAATAGCTATAAAGAGCAGGTATGGCCAAGTACAGTACATAATGAATACAATCCTAAACTGTGATTTAACTGTACTCTTGCAAAGAGAATTGGTTTGGCTTGGAGTTGAACCTTTAAGGAAAAACAGTATGAATAACTGGTAATGGGAGTTTCCTAAGGAATCATCCTGATGTTTTGATCCATTGTTCTTTGGAAGGATATTATATTGCTAAGATATTATTAGTTTTTTTTTTTTTTTAAAGATTTTATTTATTTATTTGAGAGAGAGGATGAGAGGAGAGAGAGTACATGAGAGGGGGGAGGGTCAGAGGGAGAAGCAGACTCCCCGCCGAGCAGGGAGCCCGATGTGGGACTCGATCCAGGGACTCCAGGATCATGACCTGAGCCGAAGGCAGTCGCTTAACCAACTGAGCCACCCAGGTGCCCCAAGATATTATTAGTTTTAAAGAAATACTATTTTACTAGAAACATCACTGGAACAAAAGTCTGATTGACATTTTTCTTTCGTGGGAGTTAGATAAAGTTAACTTACCATTTACCTTTGTTCTATAGAGCCCAAATTAGTCTCTGTGCTCTTAACAGTTTTGTTTGTTTTGCGTATTTATTATTATAGATAGTCTTCATTCTAAACATAGATTTTTTTAATTTAGAATTCACATCCAAATGTATGTGAATGAATATGTACAGATGGACCTAACTCAGTTAATATATAAAGTATACTTGGCACTAAGCAAAGAAGAAAGCTTTTGAAAGAGCTAGCTGAAAGCAAAATCAGGTGCTCTTCTTAAAACGGACGTTGTATAAGCTGGAGTCCTTACCAAATCATTGTAGAAACACTGCATATCTTTGAATAATATTTTTTAAAATAAATATTCTGACAAATGACTGAGTCAACCAGAAACAAGGAGAAATTGTTTCATTTTGTTTAGTTTTACTGATACCATTTAAATTCTGTTCTCCTAGTGGAAAGTCATCCTTATTTATGTTCAAAACTAAACTCACAAAGTGATAAAATGTTAATCAAGGTATGGATAAAATTATTAATTTTCATGTCAGTCCTGTTATACTGCTCAACCCAAATCTCAGCAAACAGTAATGAGTAAAGAGGACATATTATTAGAAGAATTATTGACTGTCTCCCCAGTGGCTTAGATTCCATTAAATTTTGAGGTTTTTAAATGTAAATTTGGGGCATTTGTCATAAATTTAAATCTCTATTGCATTCTGAGTTGGGTTTTTATGTGTATATTTTTTAAATATACACACATACACATGACTTCCTTTATGATTTTGTGCAAGGACCCCATTTATTAATCAGCTTTTTCCCCAGCAAGTAATCAACTTTTGCTTATCAGATTTGAAATATATATATTTTTTCTTTTGAAAATACACATCTTCAGTATTTCTTTTAATTTATTTTTATTTTTTATTTTATTTATTTGACAGAGAGACACAGCGAGAGAGGGAACACAAGCAGGGGGAGTGGGAGAGGGAGAAGCAGGCCTCCCGCAGAGCAGGGAGCCCGATGTGGGGCTCGATCCCAGGACCCTGGGATCATGACCTGAGCCGAAGGCAGACGCTTAACGACTGAGCCACCCAGGCGCCCATCTTCAGTTATTTCTAATAAATTATATGATTCCTTATATATTAGAAATACTAACTCATAGTATATTTTGTATATTGGAAATACATTTCCCTCTTTACCATTCAAGTAATTTTGGTGTAATTAAAGTAATTTTGTTGATGGCATTTTTTTGACATGAATTTTCTTAATTTTTATGAAGGTTATTCCTTTCAGCTTCTATTTAGCTGTCATCTTTTCAGCATTTGGTTATTTTGCTAAGGAAGTCCTTTCCCTCCTTTGAATCAGATAACTATTTACCTATATTTTCCTCTGGTTCTTTTTTGGTTTTCCACCTGCTGCAGCTGCCCCCACCCCCTGGTCTCCTTTCTTTTTTTACATTTAACTGTGAACCCAGAATAGATTTTGGATTGGAACCTCACTTCATTATTCTTGCAGGTAGTCAAATGTTCCAGCATCATTTATTGAATAATTCCCAGTCACTACTGAATTGATTTATGCATAACATTTTTGTTTATAATTGGGTCCATTTCTAGGTTTCAATTCTGTTGTTATTGATCTCTTTTTCTTCTAATTTTTTATTATTTGTTTATGTCCTTTTTATAAGTTTTTTTTTTTTTTTTTTTAAGTAATCTCTGCACCTAATGTCAGGCGCAAACTCATCACCCAGTGGCCAAGAGTGGCATGCTCCACTGACTGAGCCACCTTGGCACCCCACTATTTGATTATATCTTATACAAAACAAAATGCATTCATAGAAAAAGAAGGGCATAATTTAAAGTATTTAATAGAGTACTTTTTGAAACCTACTCATGTAAAATTGAGTTCAGTAAGCTTTTAAAAATTAAGTCATATATTACTTCTCATTGTTTGGTATATGTTGACAACATAAACAGTGATTTCTTTTGTCAAAAACAGAAAATCTGAGTTAAAATAAGTTTAAAAAGAATAAATTGCTTTATAGTCTGAGGATATATCTTGAAACAAGCTTTTAGTCAAAGGTTAAATGAGGTCTAGTTTCTTCTTGCCATTTCTCACCTTAGGTTCCTTGGTATTAGCTCTCCCTATAGATATTTGATTTCTGCGTGGTCCCCAAGGTGGTTGCCAAGTGCTGCTAGGATTCATGTCCAGCAGTAGACAGAACCTGTGCCACAACATTCCCATTAACCCCTGAATCAGTCTCTGGGGCATTAGACCCCCACTTGGAAATGGTATTGAGACCAGTTTACATAAACCAGGATAGGGCCTGAGATTCTACATTTCTACTAAGATTCCAGCTGATGCCAGTGATACTGTTCCATGGACCATTTTCTAGTAGATGAAGGGATATAACTGCGTAAGATCAGACTCTACTACACTACTTAAGAGTACTGAGCACAGCATAATAATGGCAATAACAGTGATGACAATGAAAAAAATATTAATAATGGTAGAAATTATTAAGTTGATACCTCTGACAGGGGGATTGAACAGCTAAATCACCTGGAAGTAGCCCAAATAAGGAGGATTTAGGAAATCTGGACATTGACATTTTTTATTGCCTTGTGTATTTCATTTCTTTTCTTCCTTCTTACTCTCCATTTCTTTCTCCTTGTATAATTTTGCCCTTGAGTTGCCATTGGTAGTGGTGGTAATGTCAAGAGTTTTATAAGATCTGGTGAAGGTGAGTGAGCTTTATTTCATTAGGTCTCTTAGAAGAAACTTAATGATCTAGACACTTACCTAATTTATTGTGTTCCCTTTCTCTTCTAATGCTGAAGGAGGCTTTAATGGAACTATGCAATACCCTTTTCTTCAATTCCAGTGCCTTGCACATGGTTTGAGTGTGATCATTGTGTTGTTAATTTCTTGACCATGAGAATATATCTTAGGGGAAAATTATGTACCTGGATCCATGAGTTTCTGGGACTCACTGCTTGCTGTTAACAACATCATCTAAAAAGCAATAACCTTGTTTTCATTCCTCTACTCACCTAATTGGGCAATGAAAAAAATCAGGCCCCTCTATCTCTGGGGAGGGACTGCACATCCACAGGAAGAGAGAGCAAGTCAAAACCTTGATAAAGTTAGAGATCGCTAATGTGTTACTGAACACTGTTAAACCTTCCAGATCTGTACAATCAGCACGCACCCCTTCCCCTAGCCTTTTAGATGGCACCTTCCATCCCTCTGCTGAGTATCACAGAGTCTTATTGTTCTTCTACTTGAAGATCACCAGCTCTTGACTTTCCTACTTGAGTATCACAGGATCTCCTCTCCTCTACCTAAATGTTGTAAAGCCCTTCCTCCCCAACTGATCAAAGGGCAGTTGTCAGAGTGGAGTGGTGGGGGTTGTCTTAGGTTTTATCATGCATAGTAGAAAGCCTGTAATAATGAGTTTAAGGAGCTGAGGATGGTGGTCTTTAGCCCCTGGCTGGTAAGCATTTCCCTCCTTCCTTCCTGCAATGTACTTCTTAGAAAAGGTAAAAGACTTGGTTTTAAATTAGTAATTTCTAGTTTTATTTTCTACACTGGCCGGGGGGGTGGGGGGTGGTAGGTGAAGGGGATATGTGATTAAGTACAGCCATTCTGTTAAAAAAAGAAGAATTGACTATATTTTCATGTCTTTTCAAAGTATTTAGGTTTTTACAAAGATAGTTTTACCAAGGCAATAATGAAAACCCATTATAACTTACATGACACATAATATATAATTTACATACATCTTATTATAAAGCTATAATAATTAAAATGGAATGATCTCACATAAAGATAGACAAGTAGAGCAGTGGAGCAGGATAGAGAGCCCAGAAACACACCTACACATAAATGGGAACTGTATGTGAAAGAGATGGCATCTCAAATTAGTGGGAAGAGGACGGATCGGTCAATGAATGGTATTGGACATTTGGTCACCCATGTGGAACAAAATAAAATTAGATCCTTATCTCACATCAGACATGAAAACAAGTCTCATTTAAAGATCTAAATGTGGAATTATAAAGCTTAAAGCTATCTGAAGGAAATCTTGCAAAATAGCCTTGATGTCAGGAAGAGTTTTTAAAACATGGCACAAACCATAAAGGAAAAGATTGGAAATGCTGACAACCTTAAAGTAAAAGTCTGTAAGTAAAAGCCTTAGCTGGGACAAGGCATATCCTAAATAAAGTTAAAAGATAAGCAGTCATCTGTGAGATGATTTTAATTCACATAACCAAAAATATTCATACACAGACTATATATTAAAAACTGCCACAAATCAGTAGGAAAAAGGTTAGATAATCCACTAGGGAAATGGAGAAAAGGAAATGAAGAAGCACTTCTAATAAGAAGAAACCCATGTAGGGGCGCCTGGGTGGCTCAGTCGTTCAGCGTCTGCCTTCGGCTCAGGTCATGATCCCAGGTCCTGGGATCGAGCCCCACATCGGGCTCCCTGCTCGGCGGGAAGCCTGCTTCTCCCTCTCCCGTTCCCCCTGCTTGTGTTCCCTCTAGCTGTCTCTCTCTCTCTGTCAAATAAATAAATAAAATCTTTAAAAAAAAA
>NC_138382.1:61546895-61559116 GCF_054177405.1 Leptonychotes weddellii
AAAAAAAAAAAAAAGAAGAAACCCATGTAGTTAGTAAACATGAAAAATGCTCAACCTAGGGGCACCTGGGTGTGGCTCAGTTGGTTAAGCATCAGACTCTTGATTTCAGTGCATAGGTCATGGGATCAAGCCCTGAATCAGGTCCTGCATTCAGTGCGGAGTTGGCCTCAGATTCTTTCTCCCTGTCCCTCTGCCTCTCCCCATTCACTCTTTCAAATAAATAAATAAAAAGAAAAATGCTCAACCTCACTGGTAATCAAAGGAACACAAGACAACAATGAGGTACCATCAGAAAGGCAAAATAATTAATTATGAAACAGGGAAGGACATACAACAAATTTGATAGTGGTTGCCTTTGGGGAGGAAGGGGGATGGGAATGGGTGCACAGGAAACTTGAACTGTATCTGTAACATTTTCTTTCAAAACATGTAAAAAATATGACAAAATAATAACATATATTAAATCTGAATGACAGGAACATGAATTGTGTTATATAAAAGACAACATAAGTGCACTGCTTAATTAACACACAACTGCTTGGATTCATATCCCAGCTCTACCACTTACTTTCTGGGTGACTTTGGCAAGTTACTTAACTTCTCTGTGGCTTCATTTTTTCATCTGTAAAATGAAGAAAATAATGTATTTATTCTATAGGGTTGATTATAAGGATTACGTTAATCCGTACTAAGCCCTCTGATTCATGGTAAACACATACTTTAGTATTATTCTGTATACCTTTCTTTATATTAAAACGTGATTACTTTTTTTTTTTTAAAGATTTTATTTATTTATTTGAGAGAGAGCATGAGAGGGAAGAGGGTCAGAGGGAGAAGCAGACTCCCTGCCGAGCAGGGAGCCCGATGCGGGACTCGATCCCAGGACTCCAGGATCACGACCTGAGCCGGAGGCAGTCGCTTAACCAACTGAACCACCCAGGCACCCAAAACGTGATTACTTTTTAAATACAGATTATGGGGGCGCCTGGGTGGCTCAGTCAGTTAAGTGTCTGACTTCTGCTCAGGTCATGATCCTAGAGTCCTGGGATTGAGTCTCGCCTTGGGCTCCCCGCTCAGCAGGGAGTCTACTTGTCCCTCTGTCCCTACCCCTGCTTGTGTGCATGCATGCACACACGCTCTCCCTCTCCCTCTCTCTCTTTCTCTCTCAAGTAAATAAATAAAATAAAAATAAATATGGATAACAAAACAAGATTGATTGTGGAGTATTTATGAGATGAGGATATTATGACATTATTACTGAACATATAGAAAGGTTTTTTTTGGTAAGAAAGCAAACTTGACTAACATTGTCTTCTAGTGTACTTGTTTATGGACAAAGAATTTGAGGATTATTCTTACAAATTTCAAGACTATGGCTTTCCTTCTTATGATTATAATGGGATGCTGTCATGGGGAATTTTTTCAAGTTCTTCTGCTGGAATAAATTAAAAAACACCCAACCCCCCGCCCCAAATGTTCTCTGTTACCTGTTAGCGCTTTTATTTCCAAAATAACACTGCCTGAGTTCCATGAAGAAAAAGGTTGTTTCTGTTACTTTACTGATGGGAAATGAGGCACAAAGAAACTAGGCGACTGCTTACTTACAATTCCTGCTTGTTAACTCAGAGGCATTGAGTCACTGCTATGCACCTACCTCCGCTTGTCTTGGGATAGGAACAGCCTAAACCTCCAATTGCTTCCTCTTCCCCTTTTTTCATTTTCAGGTTGTGCCTATCACTTACCCAAATTTTAGGCTGCTAGAGTACATCTTAAAGAGAGAATTTATTTTCTCTGAGAATCATTTTTAAAACGACCCAGGGTTTACTAGAAGGATTCATTGTACTAGGAGCCAGTCTGAGTCATGGTCTCTTTTTCTGCTAAGCATCTGGCCAGGTCACTTGCACTTGAATTTATCAGACATTTTTTCAGGATCAACTATATGACAGAGGTGATGAAAATACAAAGATGAATGTCAAAGTCCCCATAGCATTGTTTATAGAAGGAGGCCAGTAAACCAACAACTTTAATTCCAAGTGTATAGAAAGAGGTATATGAAATGCAGTGGAACACACATGAGGAGCAGTTGACTTAGCCTTATGGTACGCAGAGAAGAGTGTTTCAGGTAAACAGAACAACATGAGCAAAGACATTCAGGCATGAACATTTGCATACAACTTAGGGAAGCATGGATTTGAGTGTGGCTTGAGAGTAGATTTCCAGGGGCTCAAGAGAGTTGCTGCTGGAAAGGTAGGCTGGAGCCTCCCATGAAGGGCTGTACATGTGATGTCACAAATGTCCTACATGGGAAACAGAGGACACAGTTCCTTATCTTGGAAGATTACACTGATAGCAGTGGGGAAGTAGAGGCTGGGACACAAGATGTTTTATAGGGTATTACAGTGATTCCTGTGGGAGATGGCCATGAGTGCTCATGACACAACAAAAAAGGCATCGGAGAGGAGACAGGTTGATGTTTCAGGAGTTAGAAAGTACAGACCTTGATTATTCTGAGTGTTTGGCCTCTTGATATCTCTGTTGCTCCCCTCATATTCTTTGTCCAAAACATAGCACTATTTTAGTAATACCAAAAGTTTTCAGAACATGGGTACCTACAGTGAAGTCTTAATTCTCTGTGTGTAGGATAACACAGTGTTTGTAGTTCTGAAGCATGCCGTGACCATTCATTCATCCATTCATCCATTGGAAGGCTATGAATCACCAAGTTCAAGTTGGGTACCACTAGTACACCAACATTCAGGGCAAACATATGGTTCCTATTGTCATACTGCCTACAGTCTAATGGGAGAGAGACATCCTAATGCTAGCCCTCTCAGAACATCCTCATTTAAAACAAACAAACAAACAAAATGTTTTCTGGACCATGATGCTGTTCAGCTTTAAATGAGTTTGTAAGACTAAATTGGTTGCTTTTGTTTATTTTTTTTTAATTTTATTATGTTCATCACCATACATCATTAGTTTTTGATGTAGTGTTCCATTTTTTTATTTTTTTTATTTTATTTTTATTTATTTGTCAGAGAGAGAGAGCACAAGCAGGGGGAGCAGCAGGCAGAGAGAGAAGCAGGCTCCCCACTGAGCAGGGAGCCTGATGCGGGACTTGATCTCAGGACCCTGGGATCATGACCTGAGCTGAAGGCAGATGCTTAACCTACTGAGCTACCAGGTGCCCTAAATTGGTTGCCTTTAGATAATACATTTATGAAGGTTGTTTCTAGAATGATGTATGGTTAAACATGGTTAAATGCACAATTAAGCCACTGTGGTAAATGAAAGGTGAGTTTTAGCTGGAAATTAAGAGTGCAGAGACTACAGACAACCCATTCCACATCATTTGTTTGAAATACTTTATACTCAGCTAAACATAACATGAGCCTAATTATATTAAAATTATAATATTACTTATTTTTGCATATAACTGATGACCTATCTTTAACAATTAAAAGTATAATTGTTTAAGTTTTCCAAAAGGCAAAATAAAAAAAAAAATCAACCTAATTGCTCTCCTGTACATATGCATAATGTTCTGGGAAATTCACTTTTATCAGCTTTTCTCTAGTTCTTGCACATACTTTTATTAGCACCACGCTCTAAGCAACTGAGCTAACCAGCCACTTTTGCACATACTTTTAAAATATCATTTGTCTTAGTATTTCACAAGAAAATCTTCCCAATTGACTTTCTATTTCTCTAAAAAAAAAAAAGGCATTTTTTATTATACCAATGAAATAAGAGCTGTTACTTATTTAATGTTCACCCAAATATAATTAAGACTTCCAGATATGTAGAATGTACCCAAATACAGCAGACCAGCAAATAGCTATAAACCTCACCGTGTAATTTTCTTTCACTGAATTTGGATTTGAGTAAGCCTGCTAGGAAGTTCAGAATTGAAGAGGCATTGACCTTGATTTTCTAGTCTTGGTATCCATTACATGTAGTCTCAAGAGATGAAATAATGTACAACTTCTGAGCAGAAAAGTCAGTGCCAGAGCACTGAAGTCTTCACTTCAGTGTCCCGGGATTGAAACATCTTCCCTGTTTGCTTTCCTCAGAGAAGCAACAGCCTCCGACCTCTTCTTACACCTTTTGCTCCCTGACCATCTTGGGTCTCAACAGGGATGGGCAGAGTGCAGGTGATCCCCTGCATCCTAGGCCTGGCAATAACTTCTCTTTCAGTCTAGATCCCATTTATGTAACTAATGGCTTGTGTTCCCAAGAATATTAGAACCAAAAGAAATACTTATATAATGTAGTAAAAGTGATAAATTATGCTTCTATGGCTTCAAGGTGATTTTAAGCTTTATTTTAGTTGAGAAGAGTGATCAAATTTATAATCAAGTAAATCTTATTTAATGATTGATGTACCTTAGTTAGCTTACTGTCTTCAGTTACAATACACATAGCTGATCCTTCAGTTCTGCCTTAATATCTATAGGATTGCTTTTTTAGGAAAAACACTTTTTAGTGCCCTTTTCAATTTTCTGTATTTTTATCAAGGTAATACATGTACATGGCAGTCAGTAAGAATATTGCTTAACATTAGCAGTCTCTCACCTTAGCTGTCATCACCTCATAATCCCACTCTTCAAGAGAAACTTCATTTGAGCCTATTTTCAATTCTTTCTAGAATTCTGAACACATTGTTTATACTTCTATTTCTTTTTTTATCAACTTGAGAAAATATCTACAGACTCCTTGTTTTGAATGATGAGAATTTAATTCATTTTCATTAACCTTACAGTATTTTAGTTTTAGGCTATTAAAATACACAAGTAACCAATAGAAGAATAAAAATAATGAAAAAGGAAATAAATATGCTTTCTCAACCTAAGACGGAAGATATTAGTGTCCCTGTCCTTCCTTCTACTGTTCTCACCTCCCTTCTAACCATCTTCTTAACCTGACAGAGTTGTCAATATTTTTTTCATTGTCTTTGGCAGCCAAACTGAGTCTTTCCCTGCCTTTTTTTTTTTTTTAAGATGTATTTATTTATTTTGAGAGAGAGAGGCAGAGAGCACGTGCGCGAGGCGGTGGAGGGGCAGAGGGAGAGAGAGAATTTCCAGCAGGCTCCCCACTGAGCCCAGAACGCAACTAGGGGCTCTATCCCAGGAGCCCGAGATATCATGACCTAAGCTGAGATACCAAGAGCCAGACACTCAACCTGTTGAGTCACCAGGCACCCGAGTCTTTCCTGCTTTATCCTTAGGTTGACTGTAAACATTCAAAATCAATAACACCATTTATGTTATTTTGACAGTGTAAATATTGTTCATAGCTATTAGTGTTCTAAAATTGAATCTCTTTTCATCCTGATGAATTTCACTACCTCTGGGACACTGAAAGGAGGATGTTCCTAAGGGTTGTTGTATGGATAAATGATTTAATCCATGTAAAGGGCTTAGAATAATTCCTGGAACAGAGAGTAAGTCCTCAATAAGTATGTCCCTGCATTACTACTGTATTTGTTGCATGTGAAGTGTCATTGATTGTAAATGTACCATTATTTTATGTTCCACAAAGAAATAAAAAGATGCTACCAATTAAACTATAATTCCCAGGAATTGTGAGACAAATTTCAAAGATGTTAAAATGTAGAAATGCATCTTATAATCAATGAAATATAGTATTATCCTAGTTTGGGGGGTTTTTTGTATGTGTTTTCTTAAAATATTTGGTACCATTTCTTGACAGAAGAGCACTGTGACATCATACCTGTGTGGTCCTCCCAAGATTCCCATTTTGGTCCTCAATCTTCCTGCTGCGATTTGGACTAATTGATTTAATATAAGCCTGAGATAACTCTCCCACCCTGAGGGTTCTCTAGGTTGTATCATCTGTTTCCTAGATTTCACGCATCGCTTTTTTTCTCATTTTGCTGGAGTCCGTCAAATAATTTCCCAAGAATGGATACGTGGGAAGTAAACTCAGCCTTTAAATCACTGGAAATTCCTTTCCTCTAATATGAATTTTATTATTTTTAAATTTTTTTAAAGATTTTATTTATTTATTTGACAGAGACACAGCGAGAGAGGGAACACAAGCAGGGGGAGTGGGAGAGGGAGAAGCAGGCTTCCTGCGGAGCAGGGAGCCCGACGCAGGGCTCGATCCCAGGACTCCGGGATCATGACCTGAGCCAAAGGCAGTTGCTTAATGACTGAGCCACCCAGGTGCCCCTCTGATATGAATTTTAAAAGTTTTTCTTTAGTACTTGTTCCTTTCACAAGGATTACAGTTAAAATAATCTCTCTAATCTCTCAGAACTTTGATTACAAGTTTTTAAAAAATTATCTTCTGTCCTTGTATTATCTTTTCCGTTGTTTTTTTTTTTCTGTTTTCTTCATTCTCTTTACTGCTGCCAGTTTTTTTCTGATGCCTACTCAGATTGTTCACATTTAAGAACACAGGACAGGAATCTGGTGTTAGTTTCTTCTGCAGTTGTGTAAATAGGTTTGCTTACTTTGGGCCTTTTCCTGAGTGAAAAGTATGTGGGACGTATTGATTGGCAGGACTCTGGTTACAGAGAGTGGGCAGAGAGCTGGTGCTTGGTCAGCAAGGCCTCCAAAGACAAGTCTCAGGCACCAGCACCCACAATAGAGGCCGTGGCTTTCCCACATTGATTGGGTGATTGGGTTCAATTTCCTTAGCAAAGTTTTGTCTTTTTTTTTTTTTTTTGAAAGGGGTGAGGGTGGATCAGTGGGAAGTTTAGGGAGACTGGTTTTCAGCTCCACTTCTCACTGTCACACTCCCTTGCCAGTTGTCCCTAAGTCCAGAGCCTGTCTGAGTTTCCAGCAGAGTGATTGGCCTCTACCTTGGATGCTCTAGACCCTCCTGACTCCATGTGCTGTTGCTGGGTTACAGTCAGGGTGCAGTTGGTACTCTTGTTACCAGTGGCTCAGGTGGTGTGGATCTTATCTGGTCCCTGAGTGGATGCGACTGTCTTGCGTACCTTGTTTGGTAGGGTAGTGCTGGGACAAAGGTCCACTTTAGGGTCCACAGTTCAGACAGTGGCCCTATTAACTGGGTGTGCAGACAGTTGTAGCTCCCACCAGGTCCCTGGAAAGGCTCCTTCCTGGTCACTGGATAGGTCCTTGGGTTGGCAGGACTGGCCCTGGACCATGGCCTAGAAGGCTGTAACTGATCCCCAGCACTGGATCTGATTCCACAGCCACGGTCGAGGTCTGCCGACCTGGCTCTGGAGGCATGAATGGGTGTGTCGCTTGCCAGGTCCCTGGGTAGGCTACATTGCTCCCTGTCTGTGGCAAAAGGAGCTAGAGCTGAGTATAGGGTTGTTTCAGGATCTCTTGGGGGTGCAGACAGGAGTGTCTCCTGCAGAGTCCCTGGACCAGCAGTACTACTCAGGGACTGTGGCTGAGAGGCTGGAGCTGAGTATTGGGCCCTTTCTGAATCTCTGGGTTTGCAGATGGGTCCTTGGACCTGTAGGACTGCTGGCAAACTGCAGCTCTAAGAGGACTGGAGCCAAGTATAAGACCCTTTTGGAATTTCTGGAGGCACAGATGGGAGTGTCTCCTGCCAGGTCCCTGTGTCAGCCGGACTGTTCTCAGGCTACAGCTAGAACCAGCTGGAGCCGAGTTACAGGGCCTTTCAGAACCTATAGTCTGACTGAGTTTGGAGGGGTTACCTCCAGAGGCTCCTGCCCACACCCAAGAAGAGGCTGACGTGCTTCACAGGACACTTGAGGGTCCACATCCTGAACCAGGGTCTGTATGCCTGTTACCTAATGCATGTGGGCATGAGTCTTCCCGGGTCCCTTGGCATATGGTGCTGGTGACAGAACTAAAGCCAAATGGAGCTGTAGCTGAGTCCTCAGGGGTATGGAGCTGTTTGAGGATCTGTGGTCAGGACCTTGGTTGGTGAGACAGCCACCTGGGTATGAACTCACCTCAAAATGGCTGCCCTTGATCTTAGACTCTACTGGGGTTTCACAATCTCCCACCCAGTCCAAAGCTCCCACAAAGGCGCTTTTGTCCATGCATGCATACCAAATTATTGTTGATAGGGGTGATATTCAGACATCTTGCTGATATCACTCCCTTCCACCCCCAGAAACTTAAAAAAAAAATAATAATAACTTTAGTATTACTTAATTTTCCTTACAATCTAAGAATGTGCTGTTGGTATGAATTTGACTTTAGGGTTTGGTACATATTCCTTAAAAATAATGCCTGAAATTATATTTTATGTATTTTTTTTTTTAGTTTCTAGAGTATATTAAGATTTATGTTATGGGGCGCCTGGGTGGCTCAGATGGTTGGGCGTCTGCCTTCGGCTCAGGTCATGATCTCAGGGTCCTGGGATCGAGTCCCACATCGGGCTTCCTGCTCCTTGGGAGCCTGCTTCTCCCTCTGCCTCTCTCTCTCTCTGTCTCTGTCTCTCATGAATAAATAAATAAAATCTTTAAAAAAAAAAAAAAAGATTTATGTTATGGATCACTAGCTTTTTAACACCTTTATACTGTTATAATTACTGCTGCTAAATTATTTTTCTATGAAATGAAAAGCCATCTCACCATTAAGAAAAAAGCTTTATTTTTCTGTTTTGCCTGTACTTATAAGTGGGTAATAGAAAGCTGATCCATGTAGAAAAGTAATTTTTATTTTATAATGAAGTTTTCAAAAATATATTTTGTTTTACCTACTGACCCAATTAGAGAAATTAGCATTCTCCTATCCATTAAATTATTACTTCTTGGATGGAATTTAATGAATATTAATAGACTAACTCAGAAAACCAGAGGTAATTTATTAGAGTTTTCTGTACTTCTATTTTTATGTGTTATCTGTTTTCCTTTGCATTATGTGCCATACATCTTTTGTTTCAAGTTGATTAATAATTCCTTTGTGTTTTTTACTTTATTATTCATTTTCAGTAAAAGATGCCTTCACATTTTGAGCCTTACTAATTAAGATATGCAGTCCTATAAATTGAATGTAAATTTAAAGGAAGACCTGGTTTCTAATCAAAATGTTTTATAGCTATTTCTGTTATGGTATAGCATTTCATTTCTTAAATTCATCAGATGTTACCTAATATAGTGTGCTTGTTTGTTTTTAGTCACTGAAGCCATAGCATTTTAGCAAACTCATGAAAAGTGCTTTTCAAATCTCATTTCTGACTGACATACTGATGAGCTATTAACAAATGGTGATGATTATTTTTCTTCATAGGCAGGGTCATATGCCTATAAAAATAGCCAATACTTATAGGGTGCTTATTATCTCACTAACTGCTTGTGGTAACTCAGTTCTCACAGCTCTGTGAAGTCGTCAGGACTATAATTAACTCCATTTTACAGATGAAGAAGCTAAGTCAAGAAAGGTTGATCTTGCTGGAGGTCAACACAGTAAGAGGGTGGGAGAGCTGGGATTCTGACAGTCATTCTGGTTCCCAGGTTCATGCTGTTAACCACCAGGGTCACTGGCCATGCTGATGCTTCTCTTGCACATTTCAGCATCTTCCCTCTTAGCATTGAGAAATCCTTTTAGGACCTGCACCAACTTTCCCTCAATTTTCTTTATTTCTCCAAAAACTTCATTGCCAAAACTTCTCCTTTTTACTCTTCCTTTTCTAGTCCCACTCTCCATCTGCTTTTATTGTCTAATTGTCTCCACAAGGAGGGGATGAAAATCAAAGTATTTAAACAGTTGAGGAGACATACACAGACATGTCTAAAACAGTGCCTGCCATGTTGAGGTACAAATGTGTTTTTGTTGAGTGTCAAAGTAAATATGCAAATGCTAAAATTTCTAGAAAGAAAAAGAGGTAACTTTCATTTCTTCTGCTTTCTTTTGGGAAAACTCAAGCTGCTATGTGGAGAACAGTTTGGATAGGGACAAGAGAAGATAGGGAATTTTTAATACCTAAGAAAGAAATTTGTATGTCATCAATGGATAATAAATCCAATGCCAAATTCTCATTTAGGTCTTAAAATCTGTAATTTTGGATGATCAACAGGGATATGTCAGAAATAGTAACTTAACCGGGCATTACTGTGTTAACAGTAGTTTTCCTCTTGAACATAAGTCAAAGCAGTATTTCCAGAGAAAAATAAAAATACATCACAAAAGAAAACTGAAGTATATAGTTAAGATGGAACAGACTAGACCCTTGCTGATTAAAGAGTCATACTTTTAATTAAAATTTTAAACAGAAGGATATATATCAAAATATATCCAGTGGCCACCTTTGGATTTATAGACAGTTTTTCTTTCTTCTTTATACCTTTATTTTCTGGGGGAAAACTTTATATTAAACATGTACTACTTTCATGCTAAAACTAATAAAATCATTTTTATTAGGGGAAATATACATAAAATAACCTTTTCCTCATGTGAATACTCTTTAAACCATCTGTTTTTTAAATATCAGATATTTCTAAATTTATGCAAAGCATATTTAAGGATATGTGAATTCACTGAAGTGAAATGCAGTCATGGCTGAATCCCTGAACTGTGCAAGGAGTAATTTTTACTTTTGAAAATGATTTACTATCCAATAAAATTTTACTTAAGACTCAGGTGTTGAAAGCAATGAAAGAACATATATAGGTTGATGAAATAATGCCTGTTTAACTGTGTACTAATGGAGTCACCATAGAATAAACTGGAAAGGAAAGCCACATGTGCAAAGCTGTGACTTCATGATTGAAACTAGAAGATGTAAATGTCACATCAGTAATGAATACCTGTATCTTCTACAACTGCCTTAAAGTGAGAACTAAAAAACAAGGTTCTTTGAGGAAATTTGTATGATGTTTTATATATGAAAGTCTGATGGCAGCAGCTCCCTCTATATTTTATGTATTACACCAGCTGAAGATATTTTAGACCCATCAGAAGGTCCAGTGTCTCTGGCAGTATAGTAATAAAATAAAAAAGTGGAGGAGAAATCTCTGCAGTTTCTAATAAGCAGTCTATCACGGAATACTGTCAGATTCTGTAGAAAACTCCACAACGATTTATTACGTTAATTACAGTCATGTGGGTTTCATACTGCTAAGCCTGAAAATGCAGCCACATTCTACAGTTGATTTAAGAATATATTTTGGCCAAGACAAAAGAGCTCCTTCTTGTGATTAATATAGTTCAATATTTATTCTCTTGTTCTACTCTTCTTTCGCCTTTGGAATGCTTAATTTCTTTTCTGTGACTTGAAATTAAGTTTGAGATTTGAGAAGTTTCACCTAGTTTTTATTCACTTCTGTCATCTGGTCTCCCTTTTGTCTTTTTGTGCCATCTTAATTGTCACTAATGTTGCATGTCCTCTATGTGTGAAGTCTGTGTAACTCCCTCTGAGCAAATGTGGCTAGCCTGCAGCTGTCCCCAGCTAGCACTGCTGACCCCAAGGCTTCTCAGGTCACACCTGTGATGCTACAGCTCACTTTTCAAAGGGAAGGAGCAATTGAGACTCCTCATTTTCTTAATGCAAAGAAGCAGAATTCTTAGAGAATTCCATGATTCTACCCTTGTTTAGTACTGTACTGAATTCATAGTCACATAATATCTCTTCCTTAGGGACACAGTAAGCTTGTCACATCACAGGATTCCAGGTGGTGTCGAATGGAAGGTGTCCTAAGAGCTGTTTTAGATATGGATATTAATTCTGGTTGCTTACATATGTCAGTGACAGGATATGTTCAGTTATGCACAAGTGCTAACCCTGGTTGTCCTTTATAGATTAACTTGGAAGAATTAGCAAATATTTGCTACAAACTAAAGCATCAATAGAAAAGAAACTCAAGTGAAGTAAGATTTAGTGGGTTGGAACACATTTCTAAGAAATGTTTTTAAAGAGTTGTACTAGATGATTTATGTGCCCAACACTGAGCTAGGTGATTTGTTTTTCTTTCTTACTCAATTTTTATACAACTCTTAAGAGATAGGTATAATGATTACACCTGTTTTACAGTTGAAAAACCTGAGGCTTAGGTTTAAAAAACATGCAGATTCACATAGCTGCTTAAGCAGTAGAACTGGAGATTTGAACCCAGCCTGCCTGTCTTTCCCTCCCTCCCTCCCTCACTCCTTCTCTCCCTCTCTCCCTCCCTCCCTCCCTTCTTCTCTCCCTCCCTCCCTCCTTCTCTCCCTCCCTCCTTCCCTCCTTCTTTCCCTCCCTCCTTCCCTCCTTCTTTCCCTCCCTCCTTCCCTCCTTCTCTCCCTCCCTCCTTCCCTCCTCTCCCTCCC
>NC_138382.1:61559216-61604882 GCF_054177405.1 Leptonychotes weddellii
GTCGACTGAGCCACCCAGGCACCCTATTTTTCTAAATTTTTATTGAGGAGAAAATTTTCCAGAGACTCTAGAGTTGCATAACATATAACTGAGAGAAATGAACAGATGACTAATGTTTATTTAAGTGATTTCTGCTTCAGTGAAAAATACTTTGAGAAATCATACTGGATTGGGGCATCTGGCTGGCTTGGTAGAGCATGTGATTCTTGATTGGGGTTGTGAGTTCAAGCTCCAAATTGGGTGTAGAGATTACTTAAATAAATCTTAAAGAAAAAAATCATACTGGACTGACTGGTACTGTTCTAAATTTTCGTGCTTCTGAATATTTGTAAGAAATGTGTTTTACTCTCACTATTGGAAAAGATAAGCTGAGCATTAAAATAATTTGCTGGTCAGATAGCTATAATAACATACAAATCTGTCTTCAATTAGTGATGTTAACAATCTTACAAAATAGCCTGTGTTTTAAAGTTCTAGGAGAAAGCATATAAATGCACAAGGACAGGCACCTGGGTGGCTCAGTAAGTTGAGCGTTGACTCTTGATTTTGGCTCAGGTCATGATCTTGGGATCCTGAGATTGAACCCTGCGTCAGGCGGAGTCCGCTTGTCCCTCTTTCTCTGCTCCTCCCCCTGCTTGTGCTCGCTCTTTCAAATAAGTGGATAAATAAAATCTTAAAAAAAAATGTGCAAGGAATTGGGTGTTGAAAGGAGAAAGAAGACACTAACTTTTAATACATTTTGTGGTAGTTACAAGATTATCTCGGTTTATTTTCCACTTTTTTTAGAGATTTTATTTTTAAGTAATATCTGCACCCAGTGTGGGGCTCTAACTTACAACGCCAAGATGAAGAGTTGCATGCTGCACCTACTGAGCCAGCCAGGTGCCCCTATTTTCCACTTTTATTTATTTATTTAAAGATTTATTTAAAAGTTTATTTACTTGAGAGAGAGAGAGCAAGTGTGCGTGAGTGGGAGGAGGGGCAGAGAGAGTATCTTCAAGCGGACTCCCTGTGGAGCGTGGAGTCCCACATGGGGCTCCATCCCATGTCCCATGATATCATGACCTGAGCCAAAACTGAGAGTCCAAGGTTCAACTGACTGAGCCAGCCAGGTGCCCCTAGTTTCCACTGTTATAGTAAATACAGCTCACCTTTTTTTCCCCCAATAAATTGCAGGAGTTAGGAGCTATTGCTGTTTTCAAAAATGAAACATGAATGTTGACAAAATGATTTTTGTAACCCTTGACAAATAAAACTGGTGTTTCCTAAGATTACCAACCAGGACATTTTTTTTTTTTAATACCAAGATTATTTTCCTTTAACGTATGAAAGAGTCCTAAGAAAATTTAATTGCTTTCAAAGGAATACATTTATGGAAGAAGTAAGTACTTAACAGAAAACATCATCATGTCAGTATAACCTTTTTTTAAAGTGAAGGTCAGGACTGGGGGGGAGCTGTCCCTTGATTTTATGGACATACTAATTATGGACTTTAATTATTTTGTTTGTTTTTTCCCTTATCCTGACAGATAAAGATACTTTCTTGTAGCAATTTATGTAATAGGTCTTTTTTTGTTTTGTTTTTTTAGTAAGCTCTATGCCCAGCATGGGGCTTGAACTCACAACCCTGAGACTCAGAGATCAAGAGTCACATGCTCTACCAACTGAGCCAGCCAGCCCCCCACCCCCACCCCTTGTGTGTTATGTCGTTTTATCCTAAGGAATTAGCCCTGGAAAAGCTTCCAGTGGCCTTATAAGTCATTTCATAAAGTTATTATAGATGTTCATATCACCCACCCCAACCACAACAGACTCTCTAAAGAAGCTTAATGAAGGAGAGGTGACTGAGATTCTGATTGTGAGCCCCCAAATTTAATTTTATGCCATTGACTTTTGTTTTTAAATATAGTCAGTATGGTTGGTCTAAAGTGATTATGTAATTACACACACTGTTATCTCGTAACTTTCCTTTTAGCTTTGGTGTTAATTCAGTCAACAAATGTTTATTGAATGCTACTACTTCTCAAGTGCTTTTCCATACTCTGTGAGTAGAGTAGCAAAGTCCTGGCTCTTACAGAGCTCACAGGGAGAGACCGATGCTAAGCAAGGTATCAAAGAAATATGTAGGGCGCCTGGGTGGCTCAGTTGGTTAAGCGACTGCCTTCGGCTCAGGTCATGATCCTGGAGTCCCGGGATCGAGTCCCGCATCGGGCTCCCTGCTCGGCGGGGAGTCTGCTTCTCCCTCTAACCCTACCCCCTCTTGCGCACGCTCTCTCACTCTCTCTCTCTCTAATAAATAAATTTTAAAAATCTTAAAAAAAAAATGTAGTATGTCAGACGGTGACAGGTGTGCAGAATAAAATAACAGCATAAGGGGAATAAAGAATGTCAGAAGTAGAGAAATGGGTTGTTGATTTATTTTTAAAAAGCTGTTTCTTCAAATGTTTGGCATTTGGAGGTTCTTTGCACTGAGCATATTCAGTTTCTTCTCCTGGTGTATATATTTATAATTACTATATAAAATGCTCCATGTGGCGCTCCCACTGTTCTAGCTTTATTCCCCACCCAACCCCTCTCCCACCTCCAGACCAGGATCAGTGTTTTATAATCCTCATGACCAGAAGCCAGACTCCCTCCCATCTCATTTCCTTTGTACATGCAATTTCTTCCTGGAACGCTTTACCCTACTGTTCCTCTTTACAAAATGGTACCCATTCCCCCATGGAACAGAGCTCCAACACATCTCAAGCTCTATTTGACTCCTCTCTCTTTTGTTTCTGAATTCCTGTAGGACCTAGAGTCATGCCACAAACACAGTGCCTAATTGCATAGTGCCATGTATGGTCATTTTAATTAATTTTATGTGTGTTAGTCATCTCTTCTGGCTATGATGTAATCGACATAACCATCAGGGACTTGCCTTTGACTACACCCCACAGGACTTCTTGAAATGCTAGGAGGCAGGGTGGGTACTCACAAATGTAGATTAAATATTAATCCCAGCTGCAGTCTCATAAATATAAACCTACTCACCAGATTTCTTTTTTCTTTTTTACTTTTCAAACTTAAAAATATATTCTTATTTAATAAACTCGTGGACTTATCATTCATTGAAAGAATTTGGACATCATTTCTCTATCAAGTGAAAAGACAAAATATTCAAATAAAAATAAGTTAAATATCAAGAAATGTTTCTTATTGCTTCAGATGTATTGCTTTAATAAAATCACAAAAGGAGGGCACCTGGGTGGCTCAGATGGTTAAGCGTCTGCCTTCGGCTCAGGTCATGATCTCAGGGTCCTGGGATCGAGTCCCGCATCGGGCTCCCTGCTCCTTGGGAGCCTGCTTCTCCCTCTGCCTCTCTCTCTCTCTCTCTTTGTCTCTCATGAATAAATAAATAAAATCTTAAAAAAAATAAAAATAAATAAATAAAATAAAATCACAAAAGGAATGTGATAGCTAAGCTTATTTTTTGTTGAGTGCTGCAGCAATAGAAGGAAATGGATCTGAATTTAAACCGAACATAAATCTCCTCAAATTAAATGAGAACACAAGATACTGCACTAATTATGTGTTTTTCCATGCCATCTCCTAACAAGGGAGGAAATAATTGGATTAATGGGGCATGAAGACTATGTAAATAAGTACAGAAAAGCTGTGTAAAAACTTTACTCAGGCTCTTGGTAAGAATTCCTGTGCCATTGCTGAGGCTCTCCCTATGGCCCTGTTCCAGGTCACAGATCTCTTGGAAAACAGTAACCTAAAACTTTTCCATCTTTTGGCTACATTTGTAGAAGACCCATTTCACTGTACTAGGTTTTATGGTATGGCTTCTCCTTTTGAGAGTAAGTTTAAGTGGTCTGTGTTATGGCTCTTGTGTGTGGTATAGGCAAGACATGAGTGACAATTCATTCGAAGAACCGAGGTCACTCATACCTTCTACCTGAAGAGTTTATTCCCCCTTCATACTTAAAACCAAAACCATACTAGTGATGCATACTAGTTACAGCAAGGACCCCCTAAGACAGTAGTCCGGCAGGATACAGTATGGGTAGAAGGGAGCTAATATAAATTAAAAGTCTGGAGGAAAGGCAGACACTTTAAAAATGCATTTTTGAAAGCCACACATGTCCAGAAGTTCTCCCTTTCCTATCATTCTCAGGTCAAAGCTTTAGATGTTTAGTCTTAGAGATATATGTATAGGATTTGTAGATTTAAAATTCTTTTGGGGGCACCTGGCTGGCTCAGTCAGTGGAGCCTGTGACTCTTGATATCGGGGTTGTGAGTTCAAACCCCGTGGTGGGTGTGGGGATTACTTAAAAATAGAATCTTTAAATAAATAAATAAAATTCTTTTAACAGTTCATATATTTATTCATTCAGTCTTCATACTTTGGGTAGCTCTGGAGTGCTGGAACGTATGCTGGATACTCAGGATTCATAGATGATGAATACATGAAAAATAATGTAATTAATGGGACATAGAGACTATATAAAAAAGTATAGATAAGCTGTTGCTTAAAAATTTTACTAAGACTGGGGCACCTGGCTGGCTCAGTCGGTGGAGCATGTTAACACTTGATCTTGGGGTTGTAGGTTCAAGCCCCACGTTGGGCGTAGAGATTACTTAAAAATAAAATCCTTTTTTAAAAAAAGATTTTTCCTAAGACTGTCTCTAAGCATTCTTTTCTCCTCAAGGAGGTCACAACCTAACAGAGAGATGTGAGATGGAATGAAATAAATAGGGCAGGATAATGGAAGCATAATCCACTTATCAGCTGGTGTCTTCTGGTCCTCTAAGATCTCAATAAGATGAGGTCACATCTATTAGCTCTATCCCACAATTTTTACCAACTCTAACACCTCTCCTTCTTTTGGAGGGTGGGTAGAGGGGGAAGGGTGAGATAGTGGTTAACTTGCATAGTCTCTTGTTTTCTCTGGCTTCTTCCACAGAGGTAGTTTATGCATCGTTTCACTGTCTGGGAATGTTTTGCACCAGGTCATTCAGATGTGAACTTAGCCTTACTTATACAAGGCAAAGTTTATTGAAGATTTTCTTAGCATGGGAAGAGATAGGTCTACAAACCTATAGATAGGTTTATATCATAAAAAGAGCAGTGCGAACCTGACCATGTAGTTTTCTGACTAAGTAGTTTTCTTAGGATAAAATACAAAGTTATTAATAAGGCCTGCAAGGCCTGGTGTGATCTGAGCCCGGTGGGCTTTCAGACCGCTCCTCATAGCACTCTCCCTTTGGATTGCTCCAAGCACACTGATACTCTTTCAGTTTCTCAAACTTAGTTTCCATTGTAGGAACTTCTCATGTGCGGTTCCCTCTGCTTTTCCTCCTCCTACAGTTTACCTGACTGGCTTCTCATTTTTAGGTCTCAGCTAAAAGTCCTTCTTAAAGAGTCCTTCCTAGAACATCCATCCTTAAGTAGGTCACTTATTCTTTCTCACAGTACTCTGTTAGTTCTCTTCATAGTATTTGTGTCAGTTTGTCCAAGATTTCCGTAGTTGTGTTATCTTCACTCACTCTGGTAAATTCCACAAAAGCAAGGACTGTTCATTGTACTCAGACTGTTTCATTATACTGTAGAATCAGCCTACTTAATTCCTAATGTGTGTCAGTCACTCATTAAGTGTGCTTGAATGAGTGAGGTGGCTCAGCAGGGATTGATGGATTCGCTGCAGAGGAATGGGAGCACGGTGTCAGGGGTGGTGCTCGGGTTTCAAGCTTGGGGAAATGGGTAGGTGTTGGAGGCACTGACTAGGTGGAAGAGCAGGTTTGTGGGAACAGAGCCAAAGTTATATTTTAGGTCTGGGCACATATAATGATTAGACTAACACCTGTGTTAGGTTCATGGGACCCATGGGGACATGATTCTGATGCCTACTCATTCACC
The DNA here is from genome assembly GCF_054177405.1 of Leptonychotes weddellii. NCBI lineage: Eukaryota > Metazoa > Chordata > Mammalia > Carnivora > Phocidae > Leptonychotes > Leptonychotes weddellii. The sequence continues at coordinate 61,565,122 of NC_138382.1, forward strand.
ATAAGCAAAACTGTATTTCTAATTGTTAAGTACCTGATCTGTTAGAAAACAATAATTTGTACTTCTGTATTTTTGGCTGCTACCTTGTCTTCTCCATTCAGTTATCAAGGCCTTTGGGATTTTATCCACATTCAATTTTTAAAAGTTGTTACTTAATCACAGCTACCTATATATAATAAGACCATTTTGCTCATCTCAATGCATGTATTTTTTTTCATCAATAACAGTGACTCATTCGGTTTGCTGAATGATATACATACTTAAGAAAATTGAAAGTGATCTTTTATCTTTTGTTTGTTTTGAAACAATTATATCATCAGCATTAGATAAACAATAGAACTACTTAGAATCCAAGTTATATTTCTTACCACATACATTCAAACAAAATTTAATGAAATTGGGTACTGAATTTTTGATGAATGACAAAATCTTGAGGAATGTAACTCTTCTTAATAGAGTAGACTTCATGGGATGAGAAAGCATTCAATGAACATTTATGGGATCCCTGTTAAGTACAAGGCACCAGGTTAGGGACTAAAAGATGTCTCAATCTCATTCATATGCAAAGAACTGGATCTGAATTCTGGCTTCTCTTTAAAATCACTTCAAAATAAGAAAGAAACAGAAACAAACTTTCTCTTTTAAAATAAACTAGAAGTCTTCTGCTACAACCACAGTGTATAAAGAAAGTCTGCTGGATGCAGTAATCTGTTGGGGATTTGGATATGACACCAAGAGACATGTGACTGTAGATATCAGATGGAGGTGTAAGAACTCAGTTTTCCACTGAGGATGGTACATGCTGAGCAGTAAAATTAACAGTCACTTTTGAAGAACTGGAACAGGGGCTGCTGGGTTGGTCTTGAGAGCTTTGCTGGGCCCAGTTTGACACCAGAGAATAACAGAGGAGACAGGACTGAGGCAAGAAACACATACACACTTGTCGTCTTTGTGGGAGGTGATCTGCCAGTATGATAAACCAGTGAAGATATACTTGAATTTGTGGCTTGAAAGAGCACGCCGTATACCAGAAAAAAAGATGGGTACACAATGATCAACACTGAGATATAGCCTAGGAACCTTACTGCCCTTCACAGATAAAGAAATAATCATTTAGCTATCTAGGCCCCTGCCTTAAGAACAATCAAGAGACCTATAAGGGAGAAAGACTGGGCTGACCATTGACTTTCCTACACCAGCATGAATTCTAGAAGATACTTGAGCAATGCTGCTATTGTCCAGGGTGTGTGGGAGGGGTGGGGAGTGGGGAGTATGAGTGGAGAGTCTTGTACCTAGTCAAACCTTTGTTCATTTATAAAGACAAAAGCTTAAAGACATACTCAAAAATTCAAGACCTCAGGAAAACATGGTTTTCATAAATACTTTCTGAATAAGCTATTGGAGGACAAACTTTAGCTGAGAGGAGAATGGCAAAACACTGATGGTAAGCATTGATTTTATCTATTTAATAATTGCAAGACTGAGACCAAAATGTGGAAATTACGATTAAAAACAGAATATTATAAATTATTTTATAAATATTTGTACTATCACAAGCCACAACCATGTGGAAATGTATAATTTTTTTTTTGAAATGTATAATTTTTAAGATTTTTTTTTTTAATTATTTATCTGAGAGACAGCATAAGCAAGGGGAGGGACAGAGGGAAAAGGAAAATCAGTCTCCCTGCTGATCGTGGGGTTCAATCCCAAGACCCTGAGATCATGACCTGAGCCGAAGGCAGACCCTTAACCAACTGTGCCACCCAGGCACCCCAAAAACGTATAATTTTTAAAAGCTGGGAGAGCACAGGAGAGAGAATGTGGGAAACTATGTAAACCAAGATTCAAAAGATATTACTTAAAGCTAACAATTCAAGTAATAGGATATTCAGATACTTGAAGGTATAAAGGTAATACTAGAAGAACTAAACCAAACAGTAAAATAAAAGATAGTAAGTATAAGGACCAAGAAAAATATTAAAATTGAAAATGATTAGTTGGAGAAATATAAGTGAATGGTATAATTTTGGCATTGCTTGTAATGAGGTATTAAGTTGTATAAAAATAGATATGCAAAGTTATCAAAGTAATGATAACCACTAGAACAATTAGCAAGAGAACATAAACTGAAAGAGGTCTTTTTACTCCTAAAGGGAGATTACTGGAATAGATGGTCCCTTTTCAGTCTCTGGCTGTTGTTATCCTGCTTGTGGTTGAAGCCAACACAAGAAAGAGGGTTCAGCCAAGAGAAAGAGGAGCTGAGCAAGAGCCGGGATACAACAGAAAAACAGAGAGCCTGACATATATTATGATCACAAGAACTAAGATTAAATGAAACAAATAGAAATGAGAAAGTTGTTGAGAGAGTATATCCTAAAAATCCTCACCATGAGGAGAAATTTTTTTCTTTTTTTATTGTATCTATATGAGATGATGGATTTTAACCAAACCTATTGTAATTATTTCACAATACATGTAATTCAAACCATTATGCTGTAATGTATAAACTTACACAGTGATATGTGTCAATTATTTCTCAATAAAACTGGGGAAAGTCTATATATTAATGTTAGTGTGCAAAGTAACACAACTAATATTAAAACAAAGAAATGAGATAAACTCAGCGTTGACTCTAAAAATGGATCACAATCCGCAACCCAGTGATATCCTATTCAGGTGTTACTGTCATCAAAGAATACATGCATTTCTGAAAACCATTTTGCAAATGACACACAGAAATGACAGAGCTTTTGAGGCAGACTACTCAGAGCTTATACAACTTTGTAATCAGATCACTAACCAACCAGACTAATTCTAATAAAAATGCTTCAGTAGTTTAAAAGACATGATAGACTTCTAATAAATAATGACACAGTACAGCAAATATAGGAATTTACAGTGAAAAAATAATTTTAAAGGTCAAGTTATGTCAATAATGAGCCACAATCACCACTATTATTAACAGCGGGATGACTATCTAGAAAAATGTCAATTTGGTGCCTATCTTTTTACACCAAAATAAATTAGATAATTAAATATTTAATTTAAATATTTAAAGAGTAAAAATGAAATTTTAATGAAATGAAAATGGAAAATGAAATAAAAATGTTTTAGAAGAAAACATAGAATTGTTTTATGGTTTCAAAATGGGGAAAACATCTCTTAAGTATACCACAAAATATAAAAAACATTTAACAGAGAGATAAATTCAATCCCATAAATGTGTAACAGTCACAAATACCAAAGGTAAACTAAAAAGAATTATATATTTATACACAGACATCATATATATCACAAAGGGCTAAAGATAATAATGATAAGACTAAATAGTATGAACATAATATTAAGACTAAATATAAATGAAAAATTCCTAAATGTATCTGTAGCTCCTAAATCAATATAAAGAAAGAAAATGGACAGAGGCCAGAATTCACAGAAAGAAAATGAGAAAATATAGGGAGCTAATAAGTATTTGAAAAAATATTAAGTCTCATTTATCATAAATGCAAAATAAATAAAACCACAGCAATATATTTTACCAATTAAATAAGCAAAGATTAAAAAGATGGATAATACATTATGTCTAAGAAGGTATGATTAAACCATCACTCTTATACCTTATCATGGAAGTAATAATTATTACAACATTTATACATACAGGGCAACAGCAATAGAGCAATTCCACTTGGGAAATTACTTCTGTGTCTATACATGCCCATAAATGGGAAATGTCATGTATGCAAGGATACTCACTGCAGCATTGTTTGTAATAGCAAAAGGATGGAAATAATGCAAATGTCTATCAGTAAAGAATTAGGGGTTAGACAAATGTATTATGGTATATCCATTATAAATACAGCTATAGATAGTGGCAACTATGTATATGATGATATGGAGCTACATTGTAATACACTGTAATGGTAAAAAGAGTGTAGGATAGAATGTATAGTATATTCCATCCCCCTTTTTGAAAGGCAAAAAGTGAGTGCATGTGCATAGAAAAATCAAAAATTATACCCCATAAATTGACAGTATTGGTTGTCATGCAGAGGGAAATGTGGCAACAAGGAGATGGGGTGGGAGGGTGACTTACTTTCACTCTATACCCATTTGTAACTTTCAGATACTGTACTATATGCTGTATTGCCTATTGAAAGTTTATTAATTTATTAAAATCAAATGGATCGCGGGCCATACTGAAAAAAAATTAATCATAATTTTTATCTCAGGACATACAGGTAGATGTTCTAGTGGATGGCAGATTGAAATGTGAAAAGTAAAACTGTAAAGCTCTTGGAAGAAATAGATCTTCCATTACTTTGGGATAAGCAAGATTTCTTAAGCAAGATGCAAAAAGCATGAACCGATAAAGGAAAAAAATTGATAATTGGGCGATACTAGGATTAAGAACTCTTATTTTTTAAAAACACCATTAGGAAAGTGAAAAGGCAAGCCACAGATTGGAAGAAGATATTTGCAATATGCATTTCTGACAAAGACTCAAACAATATGTTAAAACCTTCTACAAACAGTAAGAAAAGGGCAGACAATCCAACAGAAAAATGACTTGAACAGGTACTTCACTGAGAGAATATTCAAATGGCCAATAAGTATATAAAGAGGTGTTCGACTTCTTTAGTCATCAGGGAAATGAAAATTAAAACTACAGTGCAGTACCACCCCACACCCAGCAGAATGGCTAAAAAAAAAAAAAGGAAAAAAGACTACTTAGTGTTGCTGAAGATATGGAGCAAACTGAACTCTCATGTACTCCTGTTTGTGAAAGTAAATTGGTACAACCACTTTGGAAAATTGTTTGTCAGTATCTGTTAAAGCTACTGAAACCTATGATTTCCTCTGGCCCAATAATTCCACTTCTAAGTAAACACCCAACATGATCATTTCATAGAATGTTCATAACAATTTCATTGGAAATAACCCCGAACTGAAAACTACCCAAATGCCCGGTAGAATGGAAACATATATTGTGATATAGTCACACAGTGGAATGTTACAAAATAATGAGGGTAAGTTATCTACAGCTACAAAACAAAATGGATGAAACTCACAAACAGAATGTTGAAATAAAGAAGCCAAGCACAAGAGAGTCCATCCTCTTAGATTCCATTGATACTAGTAATAATAATAGACCAGACAATTGTATTATGTTTCATCAGGATAGCTGTTATTCTTGATGCGAGGGAATAACTGGAAGAAGGGGCCATCAGAAAGACTCCGGGGATGCTAGTGGTGTTCTTTTTCTTGATCTGGATACTGGATTTAGTTTGTGAAAATTAATTACATGCATTTAATGACTGGTCTACTTTATTGTATGTTTGTTATACCTAATAAAAAGTTTTTAAAAGGAAGTGGATCAGAAGTTTTTCTAAAACTAGAGATAAAAGCAAGATAAATGTAACAGTTTTATATTTTGTTATCAGTCTTCCCTGGTCTTATTTGATTGTGTAACTAGCTGAAAAACGATTACTTGAATTTGAAGCCATTTACTTCCACCTATTCATGCAAAATGAATGAGGGTTTCTCTACTCTTCTACCTCCTTTTGTGGCACATTCCAGGCTCTTAGGAAAAGGATTTTTTAGTTCTATTTTTCTATAGATATAATGGCTCTTAACTAAGATTGAGACTGAGTAGAAAGAGGAGAAAGGCTTGAAACAAAACTGGGCTGAGGTTGTTGAAGCAGTGCTAATGTGTTGGTCAGCTCTAAGAGTGTTAGCAGGCTCTCCAAATGTGAATGGAGGAGATGCAGATGTGAAAGAACTGGCTGCCTTACCCAGGAAATTTGCAGATGAGTGACTCCAGACCCTTCCATTCTTCTTCACCAGTTCCTCCTACAGTATACTGACTAAGGCGGCATAATTAAGTTCAACAGACTTAAACTCTTTTATTCACATACCCCTCGAAAGAACTTTGAAAAAAATGATACCATTCACTGATATTTAAATGGACACCCAAAGGTTTCCAACAGTTTATTTTTTTAAAAAGGAGGTAGGAAATAGTGAATATTTTATAAAGTGAAGATGAGGATTGACTGTAAGTAGAATTAATATTTCATGTATTTGATAATAGTTAAGCATCTTATGAACAAAAGCATGCTGAATCTGAAAGAACTGAATAGTTTTAAGCCTCTCTCTTGAACATTCTGATAGTCCTGTAGAATATTCTATTTCTAGTGAAAAGAACCAACTTCACTAACCTATAACCCCCTCAGAAGTCCTAAATTCACCCCAGTTCACGCCCAAATACCCTCCTTCTGATGGCAGATTTCACCTACATCAGAATATGTAAAAGAACAAAGAAGGACAAGACATGCTATGGATTCAATCATCGATTTATAAATTTTGTTTGCCTCCTCAAAGTCTTTTACACCCCAGAGTATATATCACAGTAGATTTGGGATGGCAGCATGTGCAAACTCAGTCTTCATCTCAGACAAATAAGTTTTATAAAAGATTCTGTGTGAAACTTGAGAAACTAGAAGTTTTTTCCCTGAAGTTGTCTTATGAATGTTTATTTCTTAGAAAGTCTTTGGAGTTTGAAGTCCACTGTGGTAGATATTTAAACAATTAGTCAAAATGAACCGATATGTCAGCCCCATTGGCTTTACACGTAAACAGCCAAGGAAGCCAGCCTGGTAAAAGGTTACATGCAAAGTGTGCCTTCCATCTTTTTGATGGAAAGATACACATCTTTATTGTTGATATATAAACAGTTTTAATGGGAAGAAAATGGCATAATCAAAAGTTAAGTCTAATGAGGCATAAAATATACTTTTGTATACTGAATTTTAGAAATATGATCTTTCAAAAATGTGCCTATAAAAATATCTAATTAGCTAGTTTAGTGAATTTTAGTTCATTTCATTTTATAAACTTGTGAGGATTTTGGCAAATATACATTAGAGCTGTCATTTAAAAATAACATACTGTAATACAAAAAGTAGTGTATTTTATGAATAAAATTCAATTTATTAGAAATTTTATTTTTATTATTATATATGGTTATTACAAAGACTTCGACTGAGCAACCTTACAAATTAAAATTTTCCTAAAGAAGATAAGCAGGATAAACAGACTATTTTACATTATACTAGAATCAGAAATTACATTTTTATGTTGTTTTAAGTTGAGCTTGAAGCTTGTCTCTCAACAATCGGATAGCCCAGTTTTCTCTTGTGTACTTTCATTTTTAGAATTTCTCTTTTTGAGTTACACCCCTGTCTGACATAACAGTGGTGAATTTTGACAAAACGTTTTTATTGTTAATGTTAAGAATCCAAATTTAAATTACACATTACTGAAAGGAAACAACTTAAATGATATCATTGAATTTAATATATATAAAAAAAAAAACTAAGTAAAAAAAGAGTAGTTTCTCTCAAACCTCATCCTGAGCATGGATTCCTGCCACCAAGGAATCTGATATTGATCAAGCATTCTGAGTAATTCACAAGTACACTAAAGTGTGAGAACTGCTAGTCTAGAGCAACATTACTTAATCGTGGGTGATCCATAATGGAAAGAGGCAACCCTAGTCCTTGGTGGAAGAGTGTAAATAATAAACTAATAAAAGGATTTGTCCAAGAGATACACCCCTTTCCTTACATCTGGATTATAGTAGCCTGATTCAAGTTTCACTGTCCTGTCTTTATACCTATGAAGTTTTATCCTCATTTCTTTACAAAATACTAAATATTTTTGTAACTTATTACAAACTACCCTGCAATTGCATACAGAATATTTATAAACTGTATTTACCTAAATTGCCATAGAGTGTTGAATAAACTACTACAAATGATCTGTTTAGTAACTTTTAAATATAGATTTCTAGTGATGTGCTAAGTAACAAATTTGAATATTTTAGTTCAGTAAAATGGAACCAGTAAAACCTCTGGCTTCACAAATGAAGTGATTCAAAATGAGTGTGTCAGCTTTAATGGGGCCCTTGCAGCCTACAGTAGGGTGAATAGCACATTTCTGTCTCACATTCCTCCTAAAACAGAGGCTGGCTCTGATCTCACTCTTACCACAAACCTTCATGCACAAAACTTGTGTGTCAGTGACACGAGAAGCTCATTTTGATTGTAATGGGCCATACTCTTGTCTAGTACATCATTTGTGAAACTGAAGTTGGCTGTTATAAGGCAGCAGGTATGTAAGTAATAACATTTATGAGTGATCTCTGTGAAATGGATTCCTTCTTTCCCTTTTCATTATAAGAGGAAACTTTATTTCAGAGTAGAAAGTGCATTGTCTGAACTCATCAACACCCTCTCTATCCCTCCCCTCCCCAATTTGTTGCAGACCAGGATGAAAGAGCAGCTGAGCTCAGCAGGGAGCAGAATGAGAAAACCATCCGGAGCACGCAGACCGCGCTCCGCAATTTCCGAGAGTTCCTCATCTCCAAGTATCCTTCTGAAACAAGAGAGATTTATGTCATCCCTTGCAAGGAGTTGGATGCCTACCTGGCCTCTTTCTTTGTGGATGCCAGGCAGAAGGATGGGTCCGAATATGAACCCAACAGCTTGGCCAATTACCAGTGTGGACTTGAACGGTACCTAAAAGAACACAGGTATGGCTACAGTATCACCAGGGATAAGGAATTCAAGCGTTCCCAAGAGGCCCTGAAACAGAAGCAGATTGAACTCCGATGCAAAGGAAAAGGAAATAAGCCACACAAGTCCATGAAGCTCACCTTTGCTGATGAACTCATTCTGCGGAAAAGGGGACTACTAAGCCGCTATAATCCCGAGGGTCTTCTCAACCTTGTCTGGCTCAACAACACAAAAGCTTTTGGGCACTGCACAGGCTTTCATGGATCTACCTTGAAGTGGGGCGATATCCGGCTCCGGGTAACAGAAACGGGGCTGGAGTACTTAGAGTGGATGGGTCAAGACACTGGTGACCTGAATGCCAAAACCAAGAGAGGGGGCACGGACTCTCGTGTGTATGCCACCCAACACGCCCCGCAGACCTGCCCCGTACAGGACTATAAGGAGTATGCCCAGCGGCGGCCTCCTGCCATGCGCTACGAGGATGCTCCTTTCTACCTGTCCATCAAGCCAGTCGTGAACTTGGCAGCTCTGCATTGGTACAACTGCCAGGCCCTCGGCAAGAACAAGCTGGCCAAGATGGTGAAGACCATGTGTGAGAAGGGTAACATCCCTGGCAGGAAAACCAACTTCAGTGTGTATCAAAGCTGCAGCACCTTGTCTGAGGCCCAGAGCAACCAGCTGGTGCTTATCTGTAACAGTCTGAGCCAGCAGGCCGCCCAGTCAGTGGCTGGGCGCTCCAACGGTGGCGATTTCATCGTCTCTGCCTCCTATGACTCTTCCTCCGACACCGCTTGACCAGGTGGCTTGAGCAAGAGCCCAGTTTGGTTACCGTGTCCAGAGAAACTGTGATCATACACTGCTTCTCATTCCCTTTCCTCCACCCTCAGTATTAACTTTATAAAAATCTAAATATATACTATATTTTTCTTTTTACAAATAAACCAGTGGAGATAGTTTAGTATTGCTAACATAGTATTTATAGGCTTAACACAGATGTACTCGTGGGTGATTAAATGTAATTGCTGTTACAGACTCTACAAAACCATAGTGGTCCTCAGGCAACACAAAGTAGAGAAGGAATTCCGTTTTTAAAGAACTGTCAGAAAAGTCACTGAAAGTTATCCTAGACACTTGTGTCCTCAACTCCTGTTTTCCTTTCCACCCCACCTCTCATTTTTAGTCTAGTTAATAAATGGCTTTATTTTTTTAATTTTTAAAATTTTGTATTAATCGGGAGGAGACAGTATTAACCCTACTGCTTACACAGAACTGTATTCAGTCAGATCCAGAATATGAACATGTTGATATAAGCTCAACAAATTATCTACATACTTTTTTTAGCAGAATTAGAATTTTAGCTCCTGTGCCTCATTTTTTGTAATGTCTGAAAATCTAGATGTTTAGCTAACATCTTTTCTTTTGGGGGCAATAAAGGTGCCATTCTTTTTGGAAGATACATAATTTTTCAATAATATGCAAAGTCCAATATTGTGGCGATAAAGACTGTTAATAGCTCATTTTTACTGTTGTGCTTAAACCTGGATAGAATATTTTTTGTCCCCTAAGAAATCAGTTAAAATGAAGTGTGATTTTCAGATTTACAAAACTACCAAAGTTTTTGAAAATGTTCCCAAGCATTAGATTGTATATCAAACATAAAAAGAAGGTAGAGAATGGGAGAGTTTTAATAAAAATCCAGAAGCACTAGTCAAGACAACAAAAGAGTCCTACTCGTCAAAGCCCAAATCCCCTGATTTATTTATTTATAAGCATTAAACTTCGGTCTCTTTTCCCAAGGAGATTACTTGACTCTGTAGTTGAGATCAAAAGAATATTGACGTTCATTTTGGGTAACAACATTTTGTTACCAGCTTTAGCTGAATTCAAAGCATTCTTGAAAATGTGCAGAGTTTCTTCTACAGTAAATATAAATTTATCTGTGATACCCTGCAATTATGATAATAATAATTTTGGTTAAACAACTCTTTGTGGTGGTTTTTCCAAGGTCTTTCTTTTCAAGTCTTGAAGTCTGTGGTGTATTTTTAGTTAAGATCCTTCAATAACAACATAAGTTTAGACACTAGGACGACAATAAAGTTGAGCTAGGTTCCTATGCTGTATAATCATTAACACATAAAAAATCCAAATCTTAATAGCTTTATTGGATTCTATTGGAAGTATTTGTTCTTCAAGGTAACCTCATAATTCGCATTAGCTAGGAGGGTAGGTGGTATTTTATGTATTAATTTATTGTAGACCAGGACAAACTTCATTTTGATTTGCTTTGCTAAATCATCACATTAACTGAGCTTTCCACATGGCTAGGCATCTTTTCCCAACACTAAGTTGTAAACATATAAAGACCCATTCCTCTAAGCTGTGACCTTTCCTTGGGCTCCGGAGTAGAAAGTCTGCTGTGGACTTTGTGTGGAATCCACTTTACTTCATGACTTTTCCTCCATAGGGAGGCATCCAGAAACAAGAAGAAAGGGTGGAAGATATCTTGCTTTATTGTTTTATATTAACGATGATACCCACCGTTTTTTGAGCTAACGTGTGTGCCAGCACTGTGCCAAGTGACTTATTACATGCATCATTTATACAATAGTTACTAACTGTATGAAAATTAGAAAATTCAGATAAGCATAAAGAAAATTCTCCTGAATCTGCTGGCCAAAAAATAACCACTGTTAATATTTTGGCAAATATTTCTTTAGACATTTCCATATGTATAATTTATTTCTCTATATATTATCTTTAATCTTTTCAATCCTTGAAAAGGTTAGTTATCTCCATTTTATGTTGAGATCAAGACAAATCAGTTAGGGTATAGTTAAGGAAATGGTACTGTCTGTCATCTGACTGCAGAGTTTTTTTCTGTTTATCTTCTTTATTTCCAACTCCTAGTCAGGTTCCAGTGATTTGAGCCAGAAATGGGGACTCAGTGTCATTCCCTCTCTGAAGGCTATCTGATTAAATGGAATGCTTGAGTGATCTTTCATGATGGCACACCGTGCTCCCTAATGCCCCCTCTTCTGTTCATTTTGAACCACAGGGCCTCTTTCTCCAAGTTCTCTTTACAAAACTTTCCTTATTCTATACCCGGTTTGTAAGTACACAGGACAGCCTACTGTAAAAGAATTCTTTTTTAAAAAAATAAGGTTGTTTTTAATGGGTTACCTCTCATGTTTAAAAATTTTTTTTCTGTGAAACATTTAAAATGTAATTGTGCATTTTATTTTTGCATTGACATACTTTAAAAAATTCTTACTATGTTTTTGACAACAAAGTAAGTTTGTGATGAGGAAGAAGAGCAGTCAGTATGTACTGAGAAAGCAGAACTAGGAGATTTTGCATCCCTCTGTGTGTTTATTGAGGTACTACTAACATGAAAGTCTCTCTCCTATTGCATTTTCATTCAGAAGAACACAATTAAATTGAGAATGTGAATTACTTTTTAATTATTTATATTTTGCTTTGATAACTCAAACCAAATAGGAACATTGTGATCTAGATTTAGAAAACTTTTCTGAAGAATGGCTTGGTAGAAGTTTAGTTGAACTGTAGTATCTCTTTGGGTTAATGAAATTACAAAAAATTATCTACAACTACCTCTAAATTTTGTGTTTTTATATAAACAATACTGAGGACATGCTACTGCCTGATGCCATTTTTATTATTTGTTATTTTAGCTTAAAAAAATGTTATGTTCATACTGTGGCAGTGGTACATGCCAAAATATCGTGTATGTGCTTTAGTGAAAATTCAGCAGTCCAGCAGGTGTTTACTACAACTGAATGTGCTGCCTTCCCAGGCAATCCTCTGGTTCATAAAAAAAAACAATAAAACCACATTTGCAAAATTTACACTTTTAGGTCAGTGTAAGGTGATGTAAGAAAGAGACCGTGCCCCTCACATGACTCTGGAAGTTTTGCACTGTCCACAACAAAAATGTCAAACCCATCTGTCAGCTTTTGGGGGACATACCTGCAAAATTCAGTCTTTCTTCTATGTGAGTGGCTGTTGAAAACCATGGATGGTAGCAATTTTTCTTTAAAAACCCATAATGTCTGAAAAAATTCGAGATATTCAGGTTGTTTATCCAACAGAGCTTATTCTTAAAATTCCATTTCTTATCATGGGTAGTAGGGGTAGTCTGAATATGATTTGTAATACACCAGCTACTTAAAATATTTGTTATCTTATATTTTTCCCTATGTTAATTCACTTTTACCTATGTTAAATTACTTCCTGATGCACAAAAGAATAGTCTGAAATTTTTTAAGGTAGATCAAGTCTCTCTGGTTTTTCAGTTAGGTCATTGTTAGCTGAAACTTCCGTCACATTAATTTGTCTAAGTCATATGGCTTAGCTTTTAGATGTCATGAAATCCAATGACTTCACTGAGATGAGAATTTACAGTCATATCAACAAATACTTGAACACTATTATCTAGACACTGGGAAGGGTAAAAAGATGTATAAAATAGTCCCTGCCCTCAAAGAATTTATAAAAGATACTGTAATAAAAGTTTCATTTCATTTTTGAGAGCTCACCAAAAAAGTCTGCCAGTACTATCTTTTTTTTTTTTTTTAAAGATTTTATTTATTTATTTGACAGAGAGAGAGAGAACACAAGTAGGCAGAGAAGCAGGCAGAGGGAGAGGGAGAAGCAGGCTCCCCGCAGAGCAGGAAGCCCGATGCAGGACTCGATCCCGGGACCCTGGGATCATGACCTGAGCCGAAGGCAGCCGCTTAACCGACTGAGCCACCCAGGCGCCCCTGCCAGTACTATCTTGCATCATTTCCCAAACTTTGTATTCATGCAGTTTGTCAATTATTCAGCCATTGAAAATGTTGGTTTGCTGTGGAACTCATAATACTGCTTTGAGTATTTTGAGGAGAATCTTCCTTAAGAGCCTGTTTTAAAATCAATATGAAGGCAAAGCCATTCCTACACCACCCATTGTGTTCACATAGGTGCACACGTGTATAAGAAGGTGTAGATTGTCATCAATGACTATCATTTACTGAGTACTTACAATGTGCCAGAGTACTAAGTGCTTCCGTAAGTTGTTTCACTTAACTCTCACGTAATCCTGAGGGTAAGTATGATTATTTCTCCTTCATAGATGAGGAAATCCAGAGGAGTCAAATGGGTTGCCCATATCACAGCTAATACATAAGAGCATCAGGATCTGAAACCAGATCCAGATACTATGAAGTACTGTCCCTTTTCTGTTGCAGCTGCTTGTTCACAAAGTGATTTGCTCTGCTTCTGTAGACTCTCTGAAGTGATAAATTATAAATGAAATCCCTGATGCAATAAAATCATCAGTATTCATTGTCTCCAAATTGACTGAGAGCAGTGCCATCACCTGGCATGTTTGTTAGTACAACATTGTTTAGGCCTCATTATTTTAGTTACTTTGAGATGGAACATTCGGCACTTTGTTTCCCCCCGGCCATGCTTGGCAAAAGTTTGCGTCACTTTTTAAAGGACACTTAACTTTGTCATGGAGATGAGTTTGTGTACGAGTAATTATATTTTAAAAAGTGATTGTCATTTGTTTTTATGAATCAGATGCGGAAAGGGGAGGTTCTAGGCAGAGGGAATATCTCTTAAGCCCAAAAGCCAATATTGCTATCCACCAGATACTGAATATTGATTGCCAGTTTGCCAGGGAGTTTGATCTTCCCTGCAAATTTGGTGCCAGCAAATTAACAATATTTAATATAGGAATTTGTTGTTAATTTTTTTTTTTTAATCTATCGAGATTGTTTTTGGGGCACCTGCTGGACTCAGTTGGTAGAGCATGTGACTCGATCCTCAGGGTCATGAGTTCAAGCCCCACATTGGGCGTGGAGCCTACTAAAGAAAGAAAAAGAAAGAGATTGTTTTTAATAAAGTTTTTAAGGAAAAATACTATCCTTATGATTCTCAGAATTAGAGATTGACCAGAACCCATTCAGATTTTCTTTAGTTTGACTATCTCCACAGTTCAATATATTAGAAACATATATTAGAAACAAACACTTCTGATTTTAATCAGGCTTCTTGTGACTCGTTTTCTTTATAGGAAAGAAGTATTTTGGTCTGTATTTCTCTGGCCAAAATATAGCTGTAATACTTAATATCTATAAATAAAAACTCTACTATGTGATAAAGGAAATAAATTTCCAAGCCTAGAGGAGAAGTCAAGGGAAGTGTATGATCATGTATTGCAGTAAGCTGGTTTTTAAAAGGTTCCTTTATGAAAAAAAGTATTATAAATACTAAAAGAATTAAGTTCTCTATCAATTAGTTTAATAGATTTTTTTCTCAAATAGAATTCCTTTATATCAGATCTTGGCATATTACCATATACAGGTACAGAGAGAGAGTTGCTTATTAGGAAACACACCATTGGCAAAGGCAGCCTCAATTGTGTTTTCTTATTCAACATTGCTTCTCCTCCCCACTTGGATCTGGCTGAGATGAAATGAATTGTATAGCTTTTCATAAGGCAAAGTGATGAAGATAGGATGATTTTAAGAGATCCTTGCCATTGAATATAACTGGGACACAGAAATACACTGCATATATCATCCTTTAGTGGTTGGTGGATTTCTAATGATATAAAAACAGAAAAGGGGATGATATTGGCAAACTGCCAACAACTCTGATTTCACTTCTAACTAGAGAAAAGAAGGATAATCAGAATTTCTCATGCTTCATCCTATCTGTAAATCGATCATTTGGGCCTGCCAAAGCTGAAGGGAACACCCGATTTGGTATTAAAGATTGCATTTTTTTAAAATTATTTTTTAAAGACAGCATTTTAATACATTTAAATTGAGTTGTTATATAAACCATGACTTTGTTTAATTACACTCAGTATTAAGTCAGAGTACTAATTTGATCAGAATATTAATTAGGTCAGAATATTAGTGTGAACCATCATCTTTGCTGAATTATAATCATAGAGGATGACCTGGAAAGGACCCAGGAGATCCTCTAGCCCAGTGCTCTTCAGTGCTATGAAGAATAGGAGTCACCATGTCTTGCAGGTAGGGAGCAAGGAGGGCAAGAAGATAGAGATTACAAAGGGAATCTTCAGACACTGATTCTCCAGGAACTCTCATGTTCCCTATGCCCCTACCTTCCTACTTTGAAACTCACCCGACTGAATGAGCTACTACCTTTATGATACATCCTTCACGTGGAAGCGGAAAATAAGATTGGAAACATCTACTCTAACCCACCCCTCTTTTATAGAAGAGAGAACAGCCCTAGATATATTAATGAGTGCCCAGGTGAACACACCTTGTTAGAGTCAGAACCAGAACTAGAACCCAGGCACCCTGACTTTTAGTCCACAGATAAGAGAGGAGGATGGTAAAACAATCCTACATTTCCACTGAGTTAGAAAGGGTATCCTTTTCTTGTTTTCAAAATTGTAATAGTTTTTAAGCCCTCAGTCAAGTTTGTAGTAGGAGTAGATTCAGGCTGCCAGTTTCCAAGTAGGCTATTTTTGCATGTGAATTTTCACTTTTCATATTATACTGTTACATTTAGCAACTTCTCTTTCTGGAATTGATGAAATAATCTCTAAATGTAACTTCACTTTTTTAAACGAACATCTCTCAGCTTACCCCATTCATACTTAGTTTTCATTTACAGAGGGAAAACTAGTTTTCAAGTATATGAATTCCAGTTATATATTATGAACTGAAAAGTAACTTTTTGTTTAGTGTGGTATTCATTTGTATATCCAGCTACATAGTACTTACATTACCAGTTTTGAATGCAGTCTATAATACCATTTTTTACTCTGTGGAAAGATTAAAATGTCATTTGAAGGTTTGGGACCTATCTTCAAAAGATCAAACTTCTATCAACATAATTAGGATATTTCTGAAGTGAATTTAGTTATAGGGAGGAAAAAGAAAATGGGAATTAATGGAAGACCTATAGCAGGAAGATGTTGAAATACAAAGTATTTGTAAATTCTCCTATTATCCTGCTTGGTCTTCTAAAGAGGAATTCAAGCATAAATATAAAAAATTTTCACAAATTTTTATTTTACAAATTATATTTACCAGATTATAGCTGAAGAAAAAGGTGAAATTCTAGGATTTTTTTTTAAAGTACAGTGGAATTATTTGTCTTTTGAATGCAGTGTTGAATTTTGCTAGACTTCTGATGTTCTTCTTTGTATTACACTGGAATTAGAGAGTATTTTTACCATAGTACATTCATTTCAGAGAGCTTTGAAAATACTTTGGCACAATTTATTTATTTGTGGTAAGTAGAATTAGGAAGACATCAGCAATATAGAATCCTAACAGTAATTGTGCATACTGTATTTAAGTGATTTTTATACCTGTTTACTTTCTGTAATTTTTACATTTTATAAATCAAATACCTTAGTATACTTCCACTAGAAATTAATTTATAATTGATTATTTATACTGGATGAAGTAGCAGGTCCATTTTAGTATTAATCCACTCAGATTAACTTTATCTAACTGAATTTTTATATCTACAATTCATTATATTACAACTTTTTAAATAGCATTTATAACAGAAGAACTTTTGTTTTATAAAGTATTTGTTATAAAAAAAAAACCCATCTTGCCAAAAACCATTACAATTTCTATGCATTGTGTAATATTCAGTGACATCGCTGTTGAGATTTGCATGTTGTTCTAGGTGCTTTTTCATGTCTGTGTTTGTGGTGTTTATATGGAATTGTTAACCATCGCTGCTATCACTTATTGTAGTTAAACTGAAAAACTGTGCTAAGAGCTGTGCCAGTCAACATTTGTTATGTGTGACTTGTGAAAATATGTACTTAGTTGTTTAATATTTTGAGCCAGCACTTAGTGGCCTCTACAGAAGGAAATATTGTGGTTGTCGAGTGGTGCCAACTTCAGAATCTCGTTTCACGTGTGTAATTCCAGGTCAGATTTTCTTCCATACTTTCCCCAACTCTTTGAAAGGAAAGTTTGCAAAAAGAAAAAGCAAGAATTCTTAACTTTTTCCAGTACTCCCCCCACTTTAGATCTTTTTTTGTTCTTCCGATACTTGAACACGTTACAAAGAAATCCAATAGAATGACAATGTAGCAGCATAATTACCTTTATCTGGTTATTTTTATCCAGGTAAATGATAACAGGACTATGAGGTGCCTACACTATTTTTGTTGGTTATCATGGCTTATTGTTGGAAATGCATTTGATAAGAATATTTAGTTTTTAAAATTTATTTATTAGGGACTGTGGAAACCTCAGAGTTCCCAAGTATTAACTTTTATATTCAGCATTTACATGGGCTTATTTAACATATTTATTTATTTGACTTATGATCATCAGAATTTTTTCATGCCCACCTGTCTTTAGTTTGGTTCCTAGCATTTCCATCTTGCCTCAGCAATTACAAACACACTCTGAAAGTAGAGAGAAAATTATTTCAGTGAATTAATTCTATATTTTGTTAAAATTCCACATGGGGGAAATATTATATGTTTATACTCTTAAAATGGAAGTGAAACTGTCATAAAATGCTAAGAAAAGAAGGCTACTTCCTTAAGAACATTTTAATACCAACACACCAAAATTCCTTGCTTAGTGCAGGGTTTCATTCTATCTGTTCAATGGGTTTCTAATTATGAGATTTCTTTAATAAAGGGATAATCTCCTGAATTATATAGAGGCTTTTTGTGTGACTGCAGATATATGGCGACAGCCAGTGCTGTATTTGGAAACATTGCTGCTGAAATTGCTGATTTAATTCTAAGAATATTAAAACTAATTCATCAAGGCTCCTGCCACTTCTTTGCTTAAAGGAAAAGAAAGGCAGATTTTAATTGTGAGACTTTCTCCAGAATATGCTTTAAATATTTACCCCTCAATGGAGGTGATAAAGCAATAAAAGGAAATTCAATTATGTATGTTCTAAAGAAGTTCTGCCCTTGTCCAGTAACCTCCAGAGCAACACTAAAGTATTTCTTGATTCCTGCACTGGGGGTTTTCAGGCAAGGCCTTTATACTTAGAATTTTTTTAATATTTTGGACACCAAAGATTATGGCATGATATATCCTGATGATTAATGGTTTCTATTAGATAGCTGTGGGCACGTTTATTTGAATCCTGCTCTTGGAATTTTTTTTACCCACTCTGGGTCTTCTGTACGTTTTGTATGTCTGTCCTGAGGCACTTATGCCCAGGGCAACTTTTTAATTAAATCATGCATATATATTTATTAGGTTTCTAATTTATAGAGTATGTTTCCATCATGATTTTAAGCTTTTTTCACTGCTAAAATTACACATAGATTTGCCAGATTAGCCCCATTGTGAGCAATAGCTTGTACCTTTTTCGTTGTAATCTGGAAATGTAACTGTAACCCCATAGGCCTGAGACCTGGCAAGAGAATGACTGGAAGCATTTTGGATTCAACAGAATTACTTAAATGACTCATTTATCTGTTAAAGTGAAGAACTTTGTTTAGTAGAGTGAATGATATGTTCAACTTAAATAAGGTCTTCCATCTTACGAATTATTTTAAGATTTTTAAGATTATTTTAAGAGTAATTTTAAGATTTCTTTTACTTTACCACTTAGAAGTTAATTGGGATTAAAAAGGTAGATTTGTCAGTTTATTCAGTATAATTTAACACCAGGCATTTTTGTAAAACAAATATAACCACCACAATTAATACTTAGAAAAATTTTATGAAAAATGATACTGTTCTTTGGAGATGTATTTACTCCTCCCGCCTTTTGGTAGATTGTAATTTTTTTATATATTTTCTGGCCACTTGGCTTTTAGCTGATTTATGTGAAAAAAGCATATGTGTGCCTGATGTTGACTCTAATCCTATTTTAAAATTCTCTTTTTAAACTGCTGCAATTAAAATTTGTGAAAGAGAGAAAGGTGAATTGAAATGGAGGGAAATTTCTGTTAATATGTTAAGATGTGTGACTGTGGTGCTCTTGGTTAATTAATCCTTTGCCAGTTGATATTTGTATTAATATGATAGAACTTTTTTGTTAATAAGAATATACTATTGGCTTCATTTTTATTTTGCTGCTCACTGCTTTTCATACTAAGGTGTTTTCATCTTTTTCAGCTCACTGTTTTTGCTTCATATTTGTCTGTGTACTTGTGCTCTAAATAAAATTCTAGTTTTATGTCCCAGTGGCTTATTCCATTGTGTGTATAATATTTGTCTCTAATGTCGCATAATTTTCTATTGTTTTCAGTATTTGTTGGTACAGCCTAAAATTTAAGGATGTAAGAAAAAAATCCAGTAGGGGTGCCTGGGTGGCTTAGTCAGTTAAGCATCTGACTCATGATTTCAGCTCAGGTCATGATCTCAGGGTCTTGAGATGGAGCCCAGCATCAGGCTCCATGTGGGACATAGAGCCTGCTTGGGATTCTCTCTCTTCCTCTCCCTCTGCCCCTCCCCTCACGTGTGTGTGTGTACTCTCTTTCTCAAAAAAAAAAAAAAGAAAAAGAAAGAAAAAGAAAAAATCCAATAAAATCAGCTAATGAGCATCAGTGATGTCTCCATAATGAGAGCATGCTTTAATCACAGTATTTTGTCTCTACTTGGATATGACCAGTCTTCCTTCATTTAATAAGTGGTTTCCTGCAAAGCTGGCTGATTTTTGTAGCCACAACAAACAATTGTAAAAACAAACCACATTTTGAAAAAAAAAAATTGTCCTGGTCACTGTGCATTAGGCCCCAGGATCTAATCAATGCATATTGAGCAGACTATTCCATATCAGGTGTTGTTTCTCTTTCTTTCTTTCTTTCTTTTTCTTTTCTTTCTTTCTGTCCTTTTTTTGGGTAGGCAGCAAAGTTTATTGAGTGATAGTACAAAGCTCCCAAAGAGAGAGGGGACCCGAGATGGGTTGCCCCAGGTGTTGTTTCTAACCACTAAGGAGGGGGAAATCATGGAAGGAGAAGCATTTCTACGTGAGTATGCTCACGCATAGCCCATAGGGTAGGGAAGACACTTTCAGACAGCTGAATTAATTATATGCTTCCTGGAGCCCCAGGTCCAAAAATCCTATTAATGGAACAGAAGTCTCCACTACAAACTCACTATCTATGAGCTCTGCGGCCAATTGCACAAAGTTATACCAAGCTAAGTAGATGTCAGGTTCCAGATGTCCTCATTTTTAGGAAAGTCTTTTCGGTCAGATATAATTCCCCATGTGCCATTTGTTGTATTTAGCATATTCGATGATATTCTTTAGGCAGAATAGGAATGGTTATTCAAAATGATTATAATTGTTTAACTTCAGACATCTTTGTTGTGTCACAAAAATTCTTTAATAAAGAAAAACATTAAAACGCCAGAAAATATAATGTTCTTTATCATAGTCATTTGTTTTACAGAATGCAAATGTATTTCTTTCATATCTATGAATAATCCACCAGTCTTTACTCACAGAAACCTGAATATTGCAAACAGAAGTGATAACTGTATTTTTGTATAATATTACTATTCTTTAAGATTTTATTCATTTATTTGACAGAGAGAGACACAGCAAGAGAGGGAACACAAGCAGGGGGAGTGGGAGAGGGAGAAGCAGGCTTCCCACGGAGCAGGGAGCCCGATGTGGGGCTCGATCCCAGGACCCTAGGATCATGACCTGAACCGAAGGCAGATACTTAATGACTGAGCCACCTAGGCGCCCCTTGTATGATATTATTTTAAAGCTACTTTATAAATCGCTATAATTTAGTTTATGTTTTCCTGGTACTTTAAGAAACAAGGAACTTACCTTTAAATTTGTTTACAAGTTACACATTTAAGACATGCCTAAATAAATAAATAAAATATGTCAAATTTTATTTCCCCAATAAGGGAAGAATATTAGAATTCAAGTTGAGTAATATTTAGCCTAAAACTCAGAAAATGTTTTTTTAAAAAAAGTTTTATTTATTTAATTTATTCATCATCTTATGAGGAGATATCAAGTAACTAAAATGTCTAACATGTACAAAATACTTCACATTGGTGATATACCATTAAGATTATGTTAAAAGCGAACATTGAATTGATGGCAAACATTTTCAGACCGAACGATTGTTTTCTTAAAAGAACACTTTCTTTATTAAAATTTATAATGCTTTTAAAGTGTTAAGGCAAAAATACTCATTGTGAAAAATTTGACACATACTAATAAATATAATAAAAGGAAATAAAAATCACAGGAATTTTACTACCCATAAAAATAATTCAACTAATATTTTGGTGTTTTATAATTCTTAAGCATAGATGTCCTTCAAAAATTGTAGTCAAGCTGCATTTACTGTTTTGTATATTTGTAAAAGATCCTTAGCCTTTGAAAGTGTGATTATTATATAGTTACATAGTTTAACATTGCATAGTAGCACCAAAATCCATTTTACAGTGCTTTTGTTGGATTGAATTTGTGTCCAATTTTTCACTTTTATAAATTTGCCTTCAAGAACATCCTTAAGCATACATTTTTGTATGTAACTATGATTAAATGTTTAGCATAAATTTCTACAAGAGGAATTCCTGGGCCAAATAAAAAACATTTATTTTTCCTACATATACATTTCCAAAATCATAGTTATTTTTATAACTTTAAAAAATAATTATTCATATTGTAAAGCTTACAAGTCTCACAGAGGTAAATACTAACCAATGTGATATGTATCCTTCCAAATTTTTTTCTAAACTAGTGCAAGTTCCCCTTATCCTAGCCAATACCTAGATATGGACCTTTTTATATTTTTGCCAGTCTGATAAATGAAATACATCTTCTTTTGATTATAATGTCTTATTATTATTAATGCTTTTGTTATTTGTATTTCTTCTATGAATAATTGCCTGTCATATCCCGGGCCCATATTCTAGTGAGTAATCTTCTTCCAGTTGATTTAAAGGAGATTTTCATATGTACTTTGTCACTTTATGTGTTACAAATATTTTCTCCAGGTCTGTTTATTGTCTTTTAAAATTTATTCAATGCAGAACTTTTGAATTTTTATGTCATCTGATTTGTTATTCTTTTTTATAGCTCTGGGTTTTATCATGCTGAGAAAGGCTTTACTTACTCCCCAAATCATGAAAATTGTCTTCTTTATGGAAACAGCCTTTTGAAAAAAAGATCTATTTGGAAATGTGTGTGGTATGAAATAGGAATCTAAATTTGCTTTTGTTTTTGTTTTCCAACCCAATAGCTTATTATCTCAAAGCATTTATTGAAGAGTCCATCCTTTCCTCAGCAATTTGAATTGGAGCCTTTATTATATACACAATTTGCATACTTACACAGGCCGTTTCTGGACTTTCTTCTGTTGCCCTGATCTCTTTGTCTCTTTCTTTTCCAGAACTTAAACTTTAAATTATTGCAGTATTATAGTACATATTTATATCTTTCAGGGCAAAGCCTCCCAAATATTCTTTTCAAAATTTCCTTGCTTTTCTTATGCATTTACTCTCCCAGATAAACTTTAGAATCAACCTGACCAGTAACAACAAAAAGGGGGATTTTAATTAGAATTACCCCACATTAAAGATTACTTGGAGAAATTAAACATCCTTATGATATTGAGCCTTTCCATCCAGGTACGTGGTATCACTCTTCATTTATTAGGTTTATATATACATTCTTAATTTTAAGAATTTTTTGAGGGGCGCCTGGGTAGCTCAGTCGGTTAAGTGTCCAACTCTTGGTTACAGCTCAGGTCATGATCTCGGGGTCTTGAATCAAGTCCTGCATTGGGTTCTACACTCAGCACAGAGTCTGTTTGAGATTCTCTCTCCCTCTCCCTCTGCCCCCCACCTCGCTCATGCTCTCTTTCTAAATAAATAAATAAATAATCTTATAATTTTAAAGAATTTTTTGAAAGTCTTCTTTCTGAATTTTACAGACATAAAAGGGCACAAATAATGTACAGCTTGGCTGATTTTCATGAAGCAAGCATATTGCTGAGAACACCACCTAGAGGAAGACATAGAACATTACCCGAAACTCAGAAACTTCCCGCCTGTGCCCTCCCTCAGGCAACCACTTTGTTATTTCACCATAGAGTCATTTTCTTTGTTTTTGAATTACATAAGTGGACCATTTCAGCTCACTCTGTTGTGTCTGGCCTCTTTTGTTTAACATTGTGTTTGTGGGCTTCATCCATATTTTTCATGTTAGTTGATTCCTGTAGTCCATTCCTTGCCGTTATTGTATAATATATTGTATAAATATTTTACAATTTCATATGCATTATTTTGTTTATGAACATATGAATATTTCCAGCTTGGGGCTTTCCATTATTTTTTTTTAAGATTTTATTTGTTTATTTGACAGAGAGAGACACTGAGAGAGGGAACACAAGCAGGGGGAGTGGGAGAGGCAGAAGCAGGCTTCCCACTGAGCAGGGAGCCCACTGCGGGGCTCGATCCCAGGACCCTGGGACCATGACCTGAGCCGAAGGCAGACGCTTAATGACTGAGCCACCCAGGCGCCTGGGGCTTTCTATTATTAATTGTACTTTTATGAACACTCATATTACATGCCTTTCAGTAAACATGTACACATTTCTGTTGGGTTCAGGTGTAGGATTGCTGGATCATAGAATATTTGTGTGTTCAACTTTAGTAGATACTACCAATTAGTTTCCAAAGTGGGTGTGCAAATTGACATTTCTACCAGATGAGTAGGAGTGTTCCTATGGTTCCACATCCTCACCAGTGCTTGATATTTGCAGATTTTGTTTTTTATTTTAGACATTTTGGTAGATGGACCTTAATTTATGTTTCCCGAAAAATTAATATTTTTTATTTTATACAGTGCCCATTCATGTTTGCCCATTTTTAATTGGTCTAGCTGCCTTCTAATTGGTTTGTTAGATATACGCACTTCAGATACCTTCTTTCACTATGTGGCTTGCCTTTGCACCTTCTAAATGGGGCATTTTAATAAATGTCTTTTTAACTTCAAAGAAATTCAATTTATCAATCTTTTATTTTTGAGATGATAATATTGATGTGCTATTAAAAATATGCAGCTACTGCAAGGTCATAAAGATGGTCTCCTATATGTTTCTCTAGAAGCTTTATTGTACCATTCACATTTAGGTTATGATCCATTTGGAATTGGTTTTTTTGTTTGTGGTGTGAGGTAAGCATTCAATTTATGCATATTATGTTAAGGATTTTATGGGCGCCTGGGTGGCTCAGTTGGTTAAGCGACTGCCTTCGGCTCAGGTCATGATCCTGGAGTCCCTGGATGAGTCCCGCATCAGGCTCCCTGCTTGGCAGGGAGCCTGCTTCTCCCTCTGACCCTCCCCCCTCTCATGTGCTCTCTGTCTCTCTCATTCTCTCTGTCTCAAATAAATAAATAAAATCTTTAAAAATATATATATATATTATGTTAAGGATTTTTGTGTCTGTTTATGAGCTGTGTTGGCTTGTAATTTTCTTTTTTTGTATTGTTCTTGTCATATTTTTTAATAGAAAAGTTATGCTGCCCTAAAAAAGAAAATGGGTATTATTCTCTCTTTCTCTATTCACTAGCAGAGTTTTTAGGTTTGGCATTATTTGTTTCTTACATGTTAAAAGAATTTGCTAGTGAAATCCATCTCAACCTGAAGGGTTTTTTTTTTATATATATATATTTTAAATTACAGATTCAGTTTCTTTAATGGATGTAAGACTACTTAAATTTTATATTTCTCGTTCAGTTTTAGTAAGTTGTGGCTTTCCTATATATTTGTCCATTTTATCCAAATTTTCAAATTTATTGGCATCAAGTTGTTCTTAATATCTTTTTACTATCTTTTTACTATCTGTAGGATCTGTAGTGATAACCCCTGTTTCATTCTTGGTGTTGCAATTTGTGCCTTCTCTCATTTTTCTTACCAGTTTATTAATTTTGTTAGTCTTTTTAAATCCATCTTTTTGGCATTACTTCTTTTTTAATTATAAATTTCCTATTGCATTGATTTCTGTTATGTGTGTTGTTTCCTTCTTTCTACTCTTTTGAGTATATATGTTGTTCTTTTTATTATTTCCTGGTACAGTTATATTCAACCTTTCTTTCCTGATCTCTGCATTCAGTGCTATAATTTTCTCTATAGATACTGCAATAAGTGCCTTCCACAACTTTGACATATATATTATTATTATTTGGTTTGAAATATTTTCTTTTTTTTTAAAAGATTTTATTTATTTGAGAGAGAGAGAGCATGAGCAGGGGGGAGGAGGAGAGGGAGAGGGAGAAGCAGACTCCCCGCTGAGCAGGGAGCCTGATGCAGAACTTGATCCCAGGATCCTGAGATCATGAGCTGAGCTGAAGGTTCAGATGCTTAAACCACTGAGCCACTGAGGCACCCCTGAAATATTTTATAATTCCCATTGTTTTTTTTTCCCCTTCATCAGGGGTTTATTTAGAAACATATTATTGCTTAGTGGTTAGAAGTTATCTTCTTGTAATTGATTTATATTTTAATTCTGCTGATATTGTAATCCTTAAATAATCCTATTTAATCTTTTGGAATGTTGAAGTTTGCTTGATGTCCTAGCATTTCTATTTTGGTAAAAGGACCATGTATCTTTGAAAAGAATGTGTCTTCTGCAGTTGTTAGTTATGTTGTTCTTTGTGTATCAATTAAGTACAGTTTGATATTTGCATTGTTTCAGTCTTCTATATCTATACTATTTTCTGTGTGTACTTGTTCTGTCAGTCATAGAAAAGGATGTATTAAAGTCTTAGTTGTAGATTTGCTTATTTCTTTTTAAAATTCTTGCAACTTTTGCTCTTTATATTTTGACACTATGTGATTAGATAGAAATTTAAGATTGTTATATCTTTCTGTTGAATTTTAAAACATTTCTCTTTATTTATAGTAATACATCTTGCCTTAAAGTCAGTTTTGTCTGATATATAGCTATACCAGCATTCTTTTCTTTACTGTTTACATAGTGTACCTTCTTTTCATCCTTTTGCTTTCAACTTTTCTACCCTATTTATTCCTATGTATAAGGAGCACATAGCTGAGTTTTATTTCTTTATCCAAACTGACATCACTTATCTTTTTTTAAAAATTTATTTATTTGAGAGAGAGAGAGAGAAAGCATGAGCGGGGGGGTGGGGGGCAGAGGGAGAGAATCTCAAGCAGATCCCCACTGAGCATGGAGCCCAACTTGGGGCTCAGTCTCATGACCCTGAGATCATGACCTGAGCTGAAACCAAGAGTTGGACACTCAACCAACTGAGCCACCCAGGCACCCTGACATCACTTATCTTTTAATTGGAATATTGATCCTGGAATAATTGATACATTTAGGTTTAAGTCTATAATCCTACATTTTTTGCTTTGTCTCATCTATTCTTTGTGCCTTGTTTTTGATTAAACAAGTCTTTTTTATTCCATTTCCTCCTCTATCAACTTATACATTCTTTCAATATTCTTTAGTGGTTACCATGGAGATTAAAATATGCATCCTTGCACTGTTAAAGTCTACTTTAAATTAGTGTTTTCATCATTTTCTGGATAATGCAAAGACCTTTCAACACTAGTTCCAGTTACCCTCTTTGTGCTATAGTAATGAGTATTAATTCTACATACATTTAAAGCCCCACAAGACACCATTAGTATTGTTTTAAACAGCTGTGTTCATTTAGATTCACCTAAATATTCAATCTTTCCAGTATTCCTTATTTTTTACTATATCTATGTGTTTCCATCCTGGATCATTTCCTTTGCCTGAAAAACTCACTTTATTATCACTGAATATTTGACTGCTGATAATAAATACATTTGTTATTTTGTACGACTTCCCCTGTATTTCACCTTTATTTTTGAAGGATGCTTTGCTTAGTATGAATTCCACACTTGTAGCAATTTTCTTTCAGCACGTTAAAGATAATCTGTCTTCTGGCTTCCATCACATCAGTTGAAAAATCAATCTGTTCTTGCTCCTTTGAAAGTAATATGTACTTTTCCTCCAGTTTCTTTTAAGATTTTCTCCTTGTCTTTTATCTATTCAACTTGTAACACTCTGCACTGGGCCATCCTCCACTCTCTCACTCCACTCAAACTCTGACATCCCATGCTGGGAAGCTTTCCTACCTGGAAGCCCTCATCACACTTCTTGAGCTGTGATACCTGGCACCAGACCACTCCCATGCAGGGAAGCCTTATTCACTCCAGTAAGACTCTGACTTTTCACATAGGGCTTCTTCCCATATCTCCCACTGCTGTGTGGGTATCCTCCTTACCCTGCTCAGGCAATCACACCACATATCTGGCTACCCCTGCATGGGATGTTTGGATTTTTCTTCTCTCTGAGTTCAGGCTCTGTTGCCTCCCACTGAAACTTATTTCTTGCCCCAGTCAGTTTCCTATACCCCTTACTGGGCAGGCTTCATGCTTCACTCTAAGCCCCCACAGCCCTTTCAACACACACATACTCCAGGAAAACAGATGTCTATTTCGCTCTGCCCCACCAACAGCTTTGAAACTGAAAATTTCAGGAAGAAAAGGGAAAAAGAAGAGGAAGAGAAGAGAAAGAAGGGAGAGAATTCTATAATTTCTATTTTGTTAATAGATTCTAATGTTTTAGTAAAATTCTCTATCCTTTCCTTATTTCCTTGAACATAGCAAAATTATTTTAAAGTCCATGTCTGACAACTCCAGTAATCTGGATAATCATGTTGTCTGATTTTTCTCCTGTTTTTCATTCATTTGGTCTTACTTTATAGTACGTCTGTTAACTTGTTATTGAATTCTGGCCATTGTGTATGAAAACTTACTGAAGTTGTTATCCTTCCTCCAGAGAGGATTTAAATTTCTGCCAGCTAGCAAATAAGGTAGGCAGATCATCTTAATCCAGTTGAGACTGTTCTACATATCGTCCTTGACTTACACTAGGGTTATATCTTTTTTTTTTTTAAAGATTTTATTTATTTGACAGAGAGAGACACAGCAAGAGAGGGAACACAAGCAGGGGGAGTGGGAGAGGGAGAAGCAGACTCCCCGCCAAATAGGGAGCCCGATGCGGGACTTGATCCCGGGACCCTGGGATCATGACCTGAGCCGAAGGCAGACACTTAACGACTGAGCCACCCAGGCGCCCCTAGGGTTATATCTTGATAAACCCTCATAAGTTAAAATGTTTTAGGTAGAAAATGCATTTAATATGCCTAACCTACTGAACATCTCAATCTAGCCTAACTGACATGTGCTCAGAATACTGATGTTAGCCTACAGTTGGGCAAAATCATCTAACACAAAGCCTATTTTATAGTAGAGTGTTGAATATCTCACATAATTTATTGAATACTGTACTGAAAATGAGAAACAGAATGGTCGTGTGGGTACAGAATGGTTGTGAGTCTATCAGTTGTTTACCCTTGTGATCACGAGTTTGGCTGGGAGTTGTGGCTGTCTGCCACTGCCCAGCATCACAAGAGAGCATCCTACCACATATCACTTAGCCCAGGAAAAGCTCAAAATTCAAATTTTGAAGTACAGTTTCTACTGAATGCCTATCACTTTCACATCATTGTACAGTTGAAAAATCATAAGTTGAACCATCGTAAGTCAGGGACCATCTGTATTTCCAGTTTTTCTTATTCTTAAAGTTAAGCCCTTCCTGGGTCTCAAATGAAAGCCTGTATTGTTACCAAGTCTTCTTCTCCTTAGAAGCCTCTGTTAGTTCTTGACTCCTCAGTGCCATGCAGTTTCCTTTTAGTGATTTCTCTTTTCTGCTTGGTTTCTCTGCATCTTGCCTCTGCATGTTTAGCCTAGGAATCAGCAATTCCTGGAAGGAAAATTGCATGCAGAATGTTGGTTCACTTTTCCATGGTTCCCTTCCTCCAGGACGTCCAACTCTCAAGTACTGGCTGCTTATTAGCCTTGTACTTAAGTATTTGTATACTTGTTTCCCTGAGATTGCTGTAGACTTTAGGCTGCTTGTTTCTGTTTGGGCTCTATGACCTGCACTGCAACTCTTCAAATGATAGAAGAGGAAAACATGGTGATCAATGCAGGACTCACTTCTGTGCGTTTCCCATCTCTCCAGGATTTTTGCTCCTTGAGTTCCAGTTAATTTTGTTTTCCAGTGCATTTTGTCCAGCCTTATTCTCAGCAGGAAAGATAGTATAATACCAGCTACTCCATTATAGCCCTAAGTGGAAGTCCTCCTGCCATCATTTTTAAGTTTTCATTTCTTTTATTAACTTGTTCTTGGATGCTATGTCTTTCATGATTGAAAATATCTTTATTTTGCCCTAGTGCTTGAATAATACCATAAGTAGGTAATAGAATTCTTCATTTTATAGTCTTTTCCCCTTACAACTCTGAGAAGACAGAGTCATTATTTTTTAACATGTGGTCTCACAGATGAGAAATCTGATTCTTGTTACTATGTTAAAGACTTTTTCCCCATAAAGATTATAGAATTTTCTTTTTGTTTATAGACCTTGGAAATTTCACCAAGATATGTTTATATATATCTTATATAAGAAGATATGTCTTCTTCAGTATGTATTTTGACAGTTCATAAACCTTAACACCCTAAAGATTAAAATCTCTTTGATTAATGGAACTTTTCTTATATTATTTCTTTCACTATTTATTTTATTCTATCCTCTCAGAATTTTTTCTTTTGAATTCTTATAAGCTAGGTTTTGAATTTCCTGCCTCAGTCTTCTACGCCTCTTAACTTCACCTCATAATTTAAAAACTGTTATGACTTTGCTTGCCCTTCTAGGAAAATTCCTTCCATATCACTAATTCGTCTTTTAGCCATGTTCATTCTAATACTCAGCTCTTCTTTTAAGTATTATGTTTTTTCAATCATTTTAAATTTCCTGGGTCTTTCTTGTTCTCCTATTTTTCCTTTTCCAATGAAAGCTGTTCTTGTTTTAAGGATAAATTATGCTCTCAAGTCTATGTAATGATATATCCGTGATC
This sequence comes from Leptonychotes weddellii, assembly GCF_054177405.1. Classification (NCBI taxonomy): domain Eukaryota; kingdom Metazoa; phylum Chordata; class Mammalia; order Carnivora; family Phocidae; genus Leptonychotes; species Leptonychotes weddellii. Next base: position 61,595,653 of record NC_138382.1, read on the forward strand.
TTCTGAATTTTTTTCCCATTGGATTAATTTTATGGGAGAGTGGGAATATAGAATTAGTTGCTCTGCTTGTGTAACTTGGTAACTTTCATTCTATTGGTTTTCCCCAGGTGCCAAGGGATGCTTGTTTGTGTACTCACATTTTTTTTAAAACATTTATTTATTTATTTGAGAGAGAGAGAGGGCAGGGGGAGGGGCAGAAGGAGAGGGAGAGAGAGAGAGTCTCAAGCAGAGACTCAAGAGAGTCTCAAGCTGAGTGCGGAGCCCAACACGGGGCTTGATCTCACAACCCTGAGCTCATGACCTCAGCCAAAACCAAGAGTCCGACACTTAACCGACTGAGCCACCAAGGCACGCCCGTGAGCTCACATTTTAAAATGAAAGTCTAGATTTATCATTACTGCTAGCTTACAGGGATTTCCTTAGACATTATTAAAGGCTCTTGTTTGATATATCTGGATACAGTTCACTCTTGAAGGTAATAGTTGAGCACAGGGTTTTGCAAGTGGACTTTAGCCCGCTGTAATGAGTGGACAAAGAAGTCCCCACAAATAGGCTTCTTTTAAGGGTGTATAAGCTGAAAACAAGCTGGGAAGCAGGGAACTCTCAAATGTAGACTCAGGGGGAGTGTTACCTGACAGAGGGCATGCATTCAGCCATTTTTTGCTTTTTGTAGCTGCTTTTTGTTTTTCTTTCCCCTTGTCCAGTGGGGCTGCCTAGAGTTTCCTGAGGCAATGCCCCTTTTCTCTCTGACTCTGAGGGTGGCTTTTCACAGCGATTTACCTCACTTTCCACACTGTGCTTGCTAACACCTATGCTGTAAATGATGTAGGTGGTAACCATGCATAGAGGGCAGGGGAATTGTTCAGATCTGGCCATCCTTAAAGGGAGTACACAACCCCACAGTCCACCCCTGCTCCCATGGCCAGCTCTTCTGAACTTTGAGCTTGAAGTTTGCCTGTTCTCTAGTGGAAAAAAAAAAAATGCAAATCCTTCTTTAGAGTAGTCCCCTCTTTCTCCTGTATTCAGTTGTAAGTCCTCCCTTTTGTTTATTTCTCCATCAGTAGAGTCTCCTAAAAATTTCCTTGGCACCGTAGCTCTACAACTTCTACTCAGAATTTTTAAAAAGCAGTGTATTGAGTAAATTTATTTAATCTTTAAATACAATTATGAAAGAACCATATGTGTCATTTAATCATTTTCACACAATGTCTTTCCCATTATGTAAGCATTTGAGCATTCTTTACGTTTCTCTGTGTACTAGGATTTTGTTTTCCATTTTCAGTGTACGGTCTCTGTCCTGTGTTAAAAATGAAATTATTTAGGGGCGCCTTGGTGGCTCAGTTGGTTAAGCGACTGCCTTTGGCTCAGGTCATGATCCTGGAGCCCCGGGATTGAGTCCCACGTCGGGCTCCCTGCTCGGTGGGGAGTCTGCCTCTCCCTCTCTCGTGCTCTCTCTCTCTCATTCTCTCTCTCAAATAAATTTAAAAAAAAATGAAATTATTTAAGGCCATGTAATTGTTTCATGTAATAATTAAACATCCTGTCTCACAGTGTGACTTTGCTATACTGAAATGAGGGGGACTGTGCTATGTTGCAAATAAATCTTTTGTTGTGGTTGTTTAAAAGCAAACCAACAGTGGAGCTGTAGTGGTTGTGTAAATAAATCAGACGTAGTTCTCCTCACTGAAGATTAATACAAGTAAATGTTGGGGGCGGGCTATACTTTCCATAAGTGGCTAATATCTAAGTTGTATTCCATCCTGAAACGTTATCCATGTAGTACATGATTCCTTTGCTGTGGTGGCCAGAGCATCGAGTCAGTGGGACCCGAGTCCAAACCCTAGCTCTAGCACTTGCTAACTCCATGACTTGGGACAGCCCAGTGCCTGGCACAGAGCCGGCACCTTGGTAAATGTTGGATGAGTGATGTATGAAGTTACTAAATGTATGAGGTTCAGTTTCCTTATCTGTAAAATAAGTATAACAACACAGTTGCTTAGCGATTACGGTAACTCTTGGCATATAGTAAGCATTCAATTAACACTAGATGTAATGATAATAAATTTTATACTAGAATCCTTTTATTGATATCAAGCAAGTCCCAGAAACAATGTGAGTTATCTCAGTTTATGAGGGTGGTGAGAGGGATATACTCACATGACATGGTCACTTCTGATAGTCTTTCTAGCATTGTTTATTTCTCTTTTGCTATAGGCATTTATTAAAGCAGATTGTGTGTTTAACAGTTCAACAGCAAACTTAAAGGGTAAAGGCACGGTCTTAAGGAGCAATACAAACCAACTGGAGATCTTCTGGACACAATTCCATCACAGTTCTAAGGAATAATAAAGCAAAAGTGAGATACATACTGGAGAGAATAAGGGAGTTCGGTTCGTATGGGGAAGGTTGTGTAGAAGTGAGTTTGGAATTGGAATTGGAAGTGGGAAAAAAAGACACTGGGGAGACCGTGTGGAGATTTCTCAGGCTACAGTGGGGGAAGGTTGGTGTGGTGTCTTGGGCTGGGGACAACAGGTGCTGGTGGTTGGGAGTTCCTCAGTGGGGGCGGTGGAAGGTGGGGTGGCTTAGGCAAAGTGGAACCAATTTGCAGATCACCTTGGTAATTGCACCAACTTTCCATTTTGCTATTTCTCAACCTCTTAATGCCTTGTTTGAACATAGAAACATCCCAGAGAGGATCAGAACCATTAGATAAACTAGAGGTTGGCATTGTTTTCATTTTAAGGTGGTCCCCCTTGTTGGGTTTTCTTTTTTCTTTTCTTTTCTTTTTTTTTTTTTTTGAAGATTTTATGTATCTATTTGACAGAGAGAGACACAGCGAGAGAGGGAACACAAGCAGGGGGAGTGGGAAAGGGGAGAAGCAGGCTTCTGCCAAGCAGGGAGCCCGCTGCGGGCCTCGATCCCAGGACCCTGGGATCATGACCTGAGCTGAAGGCAGACGCTTAACGACTGAGCCACCCAGGCGCCCCGGTTTTTTTTTTTCTATCCAAAGACAACAATTTAAACAGTTTAAGTTTGGTTTTAGTAGATCACAGAGTATAAAGAGAGGCCTAATGGTTATGGATTTGATTATCTCTTCGGTATCCAACAATTAAAGGGAAGACCAGTTTTCATCTGACTTAGTTTGGCAATTGCAATTTTAAATCTGGGTCTCCTCTGAGGTCATGTAAGCCCCTCTGGCATGTTCTCCCTTCTTTCCCGTAAAATTACCTTCCATTTTACCTTCCATTCTGATCCTAAGCTAGCTGATGGGTTGGGGAGTCAGGGTTTAAATATCTCTTTGTTTGTGAAAAGAATTAAAGAAATATGCCAACACCATTTAATACAAGGCTGTCCAGGATGACACATAAGACACTACATTACAGAGAAATAACAGCTCTGCATACACTGAGGGTAAAGAGAAAGAATGTGTAACTTGTCTTCCCTTATATCCTTCTATTTTTGTTGTTGTTATTGTTCATATAAATGCCTTTTAATTCCAAGTGAAAATTTTAGACAGAACATTCTTTGTTTTTCTGCATTCATTTTTTTTCCTTCTGTTATTGGAATGCCTGCATTAGTGCATCAGTTGATATATATAGCAAAAATACTAGGATCAAATGCAAGGTTACTGCATTGATTCCATGCTAGAAATATTGTTCCCTACTTTATTGATTCTAATATATGTACGCTTGATAGACATTTCATTTTTTAAAGTGTTATCTCTTAGGAGATTTCTGTTATTTAACATGATCCCAAGATGTAATTCTCTAAAGAAGGGAATGGCAAATTATTTTAATGCTTTTATTGTTTTTGTTTCTAGCCTATTCCACTAAGCTCAACAAATTTCCTGTATTTAATATTAATGATGACTTGAATGATCTGTGTACCAGTGCAGTAAGCCCAAACACTACCAAAGCCACACGATATGCTCTGAATGTGTGGCGATATTGGTGCGTGACCAACGGGCTCAAAGATCACACGGACATCACCAAGGTAAGAAACTTTTTTTTTTAAGATTTTATTTATTTATTTATTAAGATTTTATTTATTTATTTATTTGACAGAGAGAGAGAGAGCACAAGCAGGTGGAGTAGCAGGTAGAGGGAGAAGGAGAAGCAGACTCCCTGCCGAGCAGGGAGCCCGATGCGGGACTCGATCCCGGGACTCCAGGATCATGACCTGAGCCGAAGGCAGACGCTTAACCAACTGAGCCACCCCGGTGCCCCAAGAAACTCAAGCTTACTTCTTCTCTCAGCCACTTTCACAGCTTCTAAGTGCTGGGCATTGTGTTAAGTATTGTGGGGAACACAGAACAGTTGTTTTTTGCTTGAGAAAACTTTGAAAGAACATGAAATCAAAAGAAAAATATACACAGTACAAAGCAGAATTTAATAAGTGTCTTATGAATGTACAGATCAGAAATGCCAAAAAATTCAGATGGATAAATTAATTTCAGATTGGTGAAACTAGTGAAGGAATTGATATTTAAGCAGTGTTTTGAAGGAGAGTTAGAATTTCGGTAGAATTGGCTGAAGACAAGAGTCTTCTAGGCTGAGTGACATGAGGAAGAATAAGATTTGGAGGGATAGACTCACTTGCCTGCAGCAGAGATTTCAGATAGGGGAATAGTGGACTATAAAACCGGATTTTGATAAACCCTTAAAGGCCAAACTAAAATCTTGTGAACATTGGGAAGCCGTTGAAGTTTTGTTTTGTTTTTGCTTGTGAAGAGAGACTTTATCTGAAGGATTATTGCAGTGTGGCAGCAGGGAATGGACTGTCAAAATAGGGAGAATGCACTGACTATAAGATCTAAAGCATTAGGCAAAAGGGAAACCACTGAAGTTTCTTTAACAGGGAGGAATATAGTGAAAGATATTTGGAAAAATTAATTGGAAGTGATGAGCAAAAATTTATTTAGTATCCTTGGCCATCCGTTTCTCCAGTTGTAAAATGAGCTCTTAAAATCTCTTCCAGGGCGCCTGGGTGGCTCAGTTGGTTAAGCGACTGCCTTCGGCTCAGGTCATGATCCTGGAGTCCCAGGATCGAGTCCCGCATCGGGCTCCCTGCTCGGCGGGGAGTCTGCTTCTCCCTCTGACCCTCCTCCCTCTCATGCTCTCTGTCTCTCATTCTCTGTCTCTCAAATAAATAAATAAAATCTTTAAAAAAAAAAAAATCTCTTCCAATTTGAAATGTTTGAGGTTGGTGAATGGAAGGAAATATTTTTGGACATGTAGAGACAGAATAGAAAGGCATATTTTGATTTGGATATACTGAGTCTAAAGCAGACAGATGTCCAGATGGACATGTCCAATAAACGGTTGTGAATGTGGGATTCAAAACATGGGAGAAAAAGGGGCACATGGCTGGCTCAGTCGGTAGAGTATGCGACTCTTGATCTTAGGGTCATGAGTTCAAGCCCCACATTGGGCCTAGAGCTTACTCAAAAAAAAAAAATATATATATATATATAAATAAACAAGCAAACATGGGAGAAATGCTAGAGCTGAAAGCATAGATTTAAAAGTCTTGCACATAGAGGTCATAACTGAAGCCCAAGGCAGGTGACATCTCCAAGTTTGGTTATGTGTTTAGGGCACCAACAATAGATGAAACAAGAAATCCAGGTTTCTACTTCTGACAGCATGGTGCTCTAGATACTGTGAGGGGCCTTTCTGTTCTATCTGCAAAAAGGAAGGAAAACATCCACAGCGCATGCACGCACATGCACACACACACACACACAAGACAGCTGGACCTGGAGCAGTGAGCAGTAGCACATATGAAAGGTGAGGTTCTCCCTGAGGGCATATATTGATAACATTATTAAGGAAGGGAAGAGACTGATGCACGGAAGAACCCTTGATTTAGTAGAGGACCCTGAGGGGCACCTGGGTGGCTCAGTCGGTTAAGTGACTCAGAGTCCCGGGATCGAGCCCCACATCAGGCTCTTTGAAGAGAAACACCCAAAATATAGGGGATTGGGTTTTTTTGCAGATTAAAATCAACTAAATATGTGCTCATTAAAAAAACAACAACAACAGAAACCACCAGCCACTCAAGGAAATAGATCACATGAATAAGTCTGCATAGAGAGAACAAACAATAGATTTAGACACCAAGGACTTTAGATAGTATATTATAGACTAAGATGTGTGATATATTTATAGAAATAAAAGAATTATACATTGAGCAAGCAACAACATAGTAATCAAAATAATCCAGCAGATTTGAAAATAAAGAAGAATTTCCACTTGTGGCCATAGGGAGAAAAAGGCCCAAATTACCCTTCTGTTGTAACAACTAGAAAACTGAGCACAATATGTGCAACAACTGTTTTCAGACAAAACAGACAGCATAGGACTTGATCCCTTAGAGAAAGGTAACAAATGAGAGTACCGAGAAAGGTCTTGCAACAGATGTGGAGAATAGTTAGCTCTAGACTAAGCTCTGCTCTAATCACACCCAACAAATCTTAAATGCTAGACCCAGGTGCATGAAAAGGTGCTAACATCACTAATCATCAGGGAAATGCAAATCAAAACTACAATGAAATACCACCTCCCACCTGTCAGAATGGTTAGTGTCAAAAAGACAAGCAATAACAGGTGTTAGTAAGGAATGTGGAGAAAAGGGAACCTGGTGCACTGTTGGTGGAAATGTAAATTAGTGCAGCCATTGTGGGAAACAGAATAGAGTTTCCTCAAAAAGTTAAAATTAGAACTACCATATGATCCAGCAATTCCACTTCTGGATATTTGTGTGAAGGAAATGGAAACACTAACTTGAAAAGATTTATGCACCCTCATGTTCATTGCACCCTTATTTACAGTAGCAAAGACATGGAAGCAACCTAAGTGTCTACTGATGGATGAATGGATAAAGAAAATGTGGTTCATATATACACAATGGAATATTACTCAGCCATAAAAAAAGAAGGAAATCTTGCCATTTGCAACAACATGCATGGATCTTGAGGGCATTATGCTAAGGGAAATAAGTCAGAGAAACAAATACCATATGACTGAACTTATATGTGGAATATAAAAATAAAACAAAAACAACAACAAAAAAAAACTAAACTGAATTCATTAGAAAAAGAGAAAAGATAAGTGGTTGCTAGAGGTGTGGGATGGGAGGGGGAAGGAGAGTAAAATGGGGGAAGGTGGTCAAAAAATTCAAACTTCCAGTTATAAAATAAATAGGTCCTGGTGATTTGATGTACAGCTTGATGACTACAGTTAATAATACTGCATTATATATTTGAAGTTGCTAATAGAGTAGATCTTAAAAGTTCTCATCACAAGAAAAAGAATTTAACTATATCTGATGATGGATGTTAGCTAGACTATGATAATCATTTCGCAGTACATGCAAATATTGAATCATTGTGTTGTACATCTGAAACTAATGTAGTGTTATATGCCAATTACATCTCAATTCTTCTAAGTAAAAAAAAAAAAAAAAGGCAAGACTCAGAAGGATTGAATGATTTTCAAGTAACTTAACTGTGTCCCAGAACAAAGCTTAAAAATACTTATAGGAACATAAAAATATCCAGAACCAAAGAAAAAAAATTCACAATGTCTGGCAACTAAACAAAAATTATCAGACATGCAAAGAAACAAGAATATATCCCTTAAAGAATGAATCAATCAGTTGCTTCTCGGCCTTTTGACTAAGATCAAGTGAAGAATGAATCAATCAAAACCAGCCCAGATCTAACAAAGATTTTAGAATTAGCAGACAAGATATTAAACAGTTATTATAAAGAAGATAAACAAATGGCCAATGAGCACATAAAAGACGCTCAACTTCATTAGACTTCAGGGAAATGCAAATCAAAACTACATGAGATTCCACTTCATATCCAACAGGAAGACTACAATAATAGTAATTTAAAAAAAAGATAATAACAGGTGTTGATGAGAATGTAGAGAAACTGGAACTTGTACACTTCTGATGGAGCTGCTTTGGAAACAGTCTGGCATTTCCCCTCAAGTTAAACATAGAGTTACTCTTTCACCCAGCAATTCCACTCCACGCATATACCCAGAAAACTAAAAACATGTATCTGTACAAAAAGTCATACATAAATATATGTTGTAGCTTTATTCACAATAGCCAAAACAACCCAAATGCCCATGAGCAGAAGAATAGATAAAATGTCACATATCCATACAATGGAATATTATCTGGCAATGAAGAGAAATGAAGTGCTGATAGATGTTTACATGAATGAACCTAGAAAACATTATATTAAGCGAAATAAGTCAGAAATAAAAGAACAAATATGTATTATTCCATTTATGTAAGATATCTAGAATAGGCATGGTCATAATGACAGAAGGTATGAGAGAGGTTACCAGGGGCTCGGAGGAGGAGGAAATGTGGAGCTATTGTTGAATGAGTACAGTTTCTGTTTGGGATGATGACAAAGTTCTGGAAATGAATAGTGGTGGGGGTTGTGCAATGTTACAAATGTACTTAAAGGGGGGACAGATGGCGGAGGAGTAGGGGACCCTATTTCAACTGGTCCCCGGAATTGAGCTGGATATCTACCAGACCACTCTGAGCACCCACGAAACCAGCCTGAGATGTAAGAAGATCTGGATCTCTACAAACAGAATATCGCAGGCGGTTGGTTTTGAGGTACGAAGCGGAGAGCCGTGATCCTGCAGGCAGATATCGGAGGATAAACGGCGGCGGGAGGGAGCCTGGACGTGGGGATCCTACACCGCTGGTGAGTGACAGCCTCGCGCTCTGCGGACGGGGCACAGACTCGCAGACCGGTAGTGTCGGGAAAGAACTTTAGGGCAGCCCCCAGGGTGGAAAACCAGACCGGCGGGGTCGCACGCACGCGAACCACAGGCCCCCCGGACAGAAACCGGAGCGACGGTCGCGCGTGCACGGGAACTGCAGCCTCAGAGTCGGAAACCCGGTGCGCCTGGGTCGCGCTGGTGAACTGCAACCCCCGGGGGTGGAAACCCCAAGCGGTGGAGTCGCGTGCGCGTGCGCGAATTGGGAGCGACTGGCGGTTTTAGAAGCACAAAGGGCAGAGACGTGCCCCGACCTGGAGGCAGGACTGGGGGCGCTGCAGAGGGGCGCACAACCCAGGCCGCTGCAGTTTATAGCAGCACGGACAGAAACGGAGACGGTGTGGCCTGGAGAGCTCACTGAAGAACAGACTGCGGTCTCTCTGCTCTGAGGCAGAGGGTTGGAAACGGTCT